>NC_143179.1:15770075-16073106 GCF_047325235.1 Durio zibethinus
TATTTACAAAAAAAATTTCTTTGTTGTGAAATTAATATTATTATTATTTTTGCATTCTATAAACTCTCCAATGCTTTAATGAAATTTATAGAAAATCTTTATTTCAAAAATTTTTCGAGAATATTGACCATTCACAAAGTTCCAAAAGGTTTATCATAGAATATTTTATTTATTAAAAAAATAATTTTAGGAATATCTCGACTCTTTAGTGAGCTCATAAATCAGTTTTTCTAATTGATTTTTTTTTTATTTTTAGGACTTTTTTGACTCTTTGTCGAAATACTAAAGTATTTTAAACTAATTTTAAGATCATCTTGACTTTTTGACGAGATCTTACAACTTTTTTTATTGATGAAAATTAAGAAAATTTTGATTTTCCCAATTTTCCTTAAAATTTTACTTAAGAGGTTTAATTAAACATTTAATTAATTTAATTTTTTATTTTTTATTATTCATTTTTATTTAAAAAATTTACTTTAGGAAAAATAATTTGTACATTATCCTAACTCATTGCTGAAATCTAAAAATATTATTTTACTTGCATTAATTTAAAAAAAATAAAACTCTTTCAATTTTTTTAAATATTATATTTTTAAAAGATTTATTTAAATAAATAATTGTTATTAGTATTATTATATATTTTTTAGCAAAAATAATTTCTTAAATTATCCTAATATTTTGGAGAAATTTCGAAAATATTTTTACTTGTAAAATTATGGGAAAAAATAAAACTTTTTTTCCTTTCCCTTAATATTATTATTATTTTGATTTATCCTTTTATTTTAAATTAAAATCTTAGTATTTATTTATTTTTTATTATTTTACATTTTTATTGTTGTTGATAATTATATATTTTTATATAAATATATAATTATATAAATATTATAAATCATAAGTTGTATAAAAAAACTTAAATCGATAACAAAAATAAAATAAAAGAAAAATAAAATGAAAAAAGAAAAACTTACAAATGGGTCGGGTCGTCAGCGGGTTGAGGTGCGGGTTTACACAGGTCACTCCCTGGGTCAGGACGCCAAAACGACATCATTTTGGTGTGCTTATAAAAGGCTAAATTTTGATTTTTTTTTCTTTATTTTTCCTTTCTCCTTTTCTCTAAAAATCGAACATCCTCTCTCTAACCCTATCTTCCATTCTGCAAACCATCATGGTAACCAGGATTTCGATTGGTTGTCACAGTGCACCGATAGTTGAAATCTTTAACAATTCCAAAAAATTTCACAAATCCTAGTTTTCAATGGGTTTTCCAAATTTCGGTCATCAAAAATTTTAAAAGTTACCGAAAAATTCAAAGTTTTCCATAATCTGGCAATCTAAAAAATTTTCCAAAAATCTCAAAAGATCCAAATTAATCATTTTTGTCCCCTAAACCCTTATCCCAAACTAGTTTCTTCAAAAAAAATTCCCAAACCCTTAGATCACAGGAAATGTTATCAAGTTTTCTTTTTTTGTTTCTGGAAAAAACATTGTGTGTTTTTTTTGCTTGCTTGTATCTCTTTTTTTTTTAGCTCTCCTTTTTTTTTACAATATTCCCCTAAGTTCTCTCTGTGTTCCCTGTTTTATAAAAACTTGACTCTATTTATAGATTTAATTAGGATATCAAAATCTCATAAAATCTGAGATTTTTATGGACATTCTAAGGTTAGTAGAAAATTTTGTTTTCATGCTACAAAAATTAGGTTAGTGTCAGAGAAGGAAAAACAACCATTTTGACAGCTTGACTTCAGCTGCAAGAGTTAAAATCCCATTTTTTTTTACTTTTTTATTTTTTTATTATATTTATTTTTATGTGGACAAAATATGTGTCTACAAATATTGTAATTGAATTTTATATATTGAAGATGTCATGAAAAGTACATATATAGTAAATATGTAATGAAGTAATGTCATTTGTTTGTACAATCATAACTTGAATGTAAGACAATAATATATGTTTTTTCTTATTGCCATATATTTGTAAAAGAAGAGTTTTTTTTTTTTTTTGTATAACAAGGATGGAATTGCAAACTAATTTTCAAAAATTAGTTTGTTTTCTATTATTATTAAATATCTACAAAAGAAATGAAATTTTCTATTGTTTAGAAAAAAAAGTGAATTGCTTCAAAATATATACAAGTTCACTTTACAACATTGTCTTTGAATTCAAAAAAGGCATTAAAAAAATGTGGTAGCTAATGATATTCATTCATCATTTTTTTCCTTACTTTTATAAAATGTCTTAATAAGTTAGTCTTTTCTATAAATCTAAGTGATATAATTTGCAGTCTACAAAATGACTAACAGAATTCAACATTTGTATATAAAAGAAAAAATTCAATAATATAATTGAATCGATGATTTAATATAAAGAAAATGAGTAAAAATAGTTACTTACTATTTTGTAGGAAGTGTAACAAGAAAAAAACAAAAACAAAAGCAAGTTGCAAAAAGCATTTTCATGCTATATATCAGACTTTTCTTCATGTTTGCTCATTTTGTATAAAACAATTAAAAGTAGTACCATTATTTTTTTATGTTTTCTATCAAAAAGTTTGTATACATAGAAATTTAATAAGGTATACCTTGATTTTTTTGCAGGTGAGACTTCAGGAAGGGTACAATGCTGTACATTTTTCTTTGCAAGAGATTCTTTAGGGAATAAATTTTATGGGATCTAAATTCTTGATGGTGAGCTTGGATGTTCTAATTTTATTATAATGGTTGATTGGTCTACAACTAGAATTGATGGAAAAGATATGGAAACCGATTATTTTTTTTTTCTTGAACTAATTGAGTTGATGATGTAGCTTTTTCATTTCTTCCAATTATGGTAGTAGCTACTTTATTTTTTGTGTTGGCAGAGTCAAACAGTTTGTAATTAAGTATATCTTGTTTAATACATCTTTGAGTCAATCCAATTTCAAGTGTTTTTTCTTTATCAAGCAATTCAATGATAGGTGTTGGAAAAGTAACCTTGTCAACTTTCTCTCTGGAAGCTATTTTCTAAATTGTGAAATCAATAAGCTTTTCAGTTGGTTTTTCAAATGCCAAAAGATTCATTTGCCCAGTGAAATTTTTATAACCATGCTAAGCCCAATTCTATTGGGAAAAACTTAAAATAAGCAAAATTCTCAATATGAATATTATCTAATAAATAAAAATATGAAAAAAAATCTTATGTAAGCATTGAAATTTTTCCTCCATGTTTATTACAATACAATGAACCATGATCTGATCACAAAGTTTTTAAGCACTAGTTGCATGCATTGTAAAACCATCCATTAGATGGATCAATATCTATAATTTTTGTTATACATGAGAATTTTTCATTTTATAAAAGAAGTAGAAAAACAAATATAAGAATGAAATATGTATAGATAATAAAAGCTAAACAGGGAAAAAAATAGTTGATAAAGAAAATTTTAAAAGAATTGTATAGCTAAGCTATATCAGCATGGTTAAAATAAAATAATTGTATAAATAGCTTCTTCATATATGAATCACTATTCTAGGTAATCTTGTACAACATATTGAATATGAAGCAATGAAAATATCAGTTATTCTATTAATCAATAGATGGTTATGTGTCGGGGTAATATACATTATTATGCTTAGAATAACTTTTTTTGAAACCAACCATTGATTGACTAAGAACTGAACCATTAGGATTTAACTGGTGGTTTTTTTTATCACTTTTTGATGAGATGTTAAACAAACTTCAAATCCATATAGTTTATTTTATTAAATTTCAGGTATGTGAAAATATATTAAAATGTAGTTTATATACTGAACAAACAAACATTGAGTTTTAGGTACATGAAAACATATTGAAACAGAGTTTGTACTCTTAGTATTCCAATCAATGTTCATATATTATATTATTCTGCAAACAATGGGAAAAAATATTTTAACTATCATAACCCAAATGATTCAAATGTCATCTTTTTATTTTGATGTTAAAATCTTGAAGCTAGTATTTAGTTGACAAGTTAATAATATAGAGAGAAATCTAGTTAAAGCCATTGTCTAGTTGGCTAGCTAAGAATATAACAAAGATTACTATTAACAAATCTAGTAGTAGCTAAATTTGGTAATGGTTTTGAAAATATGTTGACCATGCATGACTTTGTTTTTCTCTTTCTAAAACACTTCAAAGGCATTCTCATTTGCATTTTACTTTTTTCATCTTATCTTCTCGTTTATAAAATTTCTAACCTTTTTTTTTTTATTTTTTTATATAATGTAATTCTCATGCGCAACTATTTAAAATTTTGCATTCATTTGTTTAAAACTAAGTGAATCATCTTTTTACAGTCTTTCTCTTAAAGTAAATGTCATATATATCATCTTCATTCATCATTTTCTACCAAATCAATCTAATGGTTATATTACTAATCCATCAAGTAAAGTAAAAAGAAAAATTGAAAAGGTTATAAAGCTTATCACACATTGAAAGCCATCATAGTTAAGTGTTGAACTTAATCTTAGTATCTTTGATATAATTAATGATAGTCATTTGTTTTGCTTATAGAAATTTTGGCCATCTTTTTTCCTTACAACCACAAGTATCAAAAAAAGATCTCTCCTTATTGTTATAACATTAATATAAGTAGTATTTTCTTTTCTTTTTTTTTTTTTTTTTTTTGTAGACTCATTGATATAATAGATAAAAAAATGTGTAATTAAAGAGAGAACACTATGATATGATAAATGAAAGTCAAATTGTAAAACAAATTTCACTGAACTCTTATTCCAAGTAAACAAAAGAACAATTAATTTTTTTTTTTTTTTGAGTTCAAACTTAGGTAATAAGAAATCAAGCAAGTAAAAAACAAAAAATCATATGTTTAAAGAAAAGTTGAAAGCTATATATTTACACAATATTACCTTGATTTCAACTGGATTCAAACTGAAAAGATCTATAATAGAAACTTGTTTCATTTTTGTTTCACTTATGATTGAATGTTGAATAGGATTTTCTTAAGGGAACAAATCAACTTTTACTCTTTGATTTTCAAACCTTTATTTATTGAGGTAATAAAGGTTAGAAAGAATATATGACCAAATTGTATTAAAATTATATATAAATCATTGAAATGAGTAAACAACATATTTTTCTTCAAGTTTTTTGCTTTTTGAAATATCAATATCACATAAAGTTTCGTTGTAGAGCATGAAGATATGTATGGTTCACCTATTACAACAAATTTGTTCCTTGTTATAATAATATGAGTACAATAGAATTATTTAAATTAAACTACATTTGTAACTTTGAAAGAAAAATTTTTTTTTACAACTTACCTTTGTAACGTCTTATAGTTGCTCTTGCAACTATGATGATAGGGTTTTTAATATCTTCTCAAAATTGTTTTTCATCAATTTGTCTTCCTAAATTGTTACTCTCAAAGTTTTTTCACTATATGATAAAAATCAAATCAATATTTGTAACACAAAGTCAAACATGAGAAAAAAAATCTTGATGTACATTCATTAATATAAAACTTTTCTTAACTTGAGCTCATAGATGATTAAATCTTGTTTATCAACAACTCATTTAAATGATTGCATCTCAACACCTTGAAGAATATGCTAAAATTAACAAACACTAATATTCTATCATCTATATCATGTGCTTTTTCTTATGTTCGTTTTTTTTCACAACTAATATTTAATTTAAGTACATTTTATAGGTTTTTTTTAGAAAATGATAGAATATAAATCAAAGTAAAAAATTATTATTTTATCTACTAAAAATTTAAATATTTTATAAAAATTTTAAGGATATAATTTAATTTTTACAAACTGTTAAATAAAGTACTAAAAATGCAAAAATGCATTCATTATAACTTCAATGAAATACAACTCAAAAACCAATGGATTATGTTCATTTATAACATATGGGTTGACACAATAGTACACACGAATATACTACACACTAATGTGTTATGCTATGGCAGATCATGTGCCACATGCTGGTACTAGCTCTTTATGGATTGTGTCATACAGGTTCAATAGGTCTTAAATTCCAAGCCCAATATGAAATGAGTATATAAATCGTACTTTGCATGATTTGTGACTATAGCAACAGGCCGTGTCAAACATAATCTATACAAAATCCAATTGGGTCATATCATAGTTACGTAACTTATTTAAAACCTCTATTAGTCAAACTTGTGTTCTGATCTCGTTTGAAAAATTATTTTGTAAATAAAAATATTTTAAAATATATTTAAAAATATTAAACCATAAATTATTTTAATATTATTATAATATTTAAAATACTAACCATTTCAAATAGATGAATTGGATAAAGTTTTGGACATAATTTTATAGGTGCGAATCAAGTTTTAGATACAAATTAATGGCTATGCCAATGTGAAGGTACATGAAACACAATTAGGTCCATAGACACTTTTATATACAATGCTCATAGAAATATATAAAACACAATTATGTAATGGTATTGGTTGTTTGTATATGAAAACAATATTTAGGGGGATTTTTTTTTAGTAAAATTCATAAAAATTTATATTAAAAATAAAATGAAATTGATAAATTGAAAGAAATTGTTAAATAAATCAAGAATCTAAAATTTAATATAATTCAAACAACATTTAATAGATACTTGGACAATATCTCAACCTTTCATTATTCCATAAAGTATTTTTAGTAATATATTTTTAACTACATTTGGCCACAAACAAAGTTGGGTTTTTTGGTAATATATTTCTAGCAATAAAGCATTTTTACTTTTTATCATACATTATTTTTAATTATAGAAATATCAATAGTGATAATATCATAATGAGTGTTGAATTATAATAAAATATTTAATATGATATATAAATTTTAAAAATCTTTAATGTAATATCTAAAATATAAATATGTTAATTAATGTGATAATTAGAGTCTATGCATTGATCATCATTTGAAGTTAATTACGTTATGAGTAAGTATTATATTAGTTAACAGATTTATAGTTCAAATATCACATTAAAAATTTTTAAAACTTAAGTATCATATTAAATATTTCACTATAATTTGAGGATTATTTTAACATTAACCCATATCAATATTAATACTCATTTAATTTTTTTGTGGAAAGACTTAATCGAAGTTTTCTTTACTCAAAATTATTACATAAAAATTAAAATTAAAAACCATATATGGGTTTGAAAAAAATCAAAAAATGCATTTAATATTTAGCATGTCAAAATTAATTATAACAAAATAATTTTCATGTCTAGCTAAAATATAGCAAAACAATGTGTTTAACCTTTTGATAAATTTTAATCATCAAATGCGATCTTACATTTTTACATACTTTCTTATAACATGTTTGAGAAGAAAGAGAAATTATTTTATTTACTCTATGAAATTTTTAGATTTCACAGGAAAAGTTAGAAGTAAGATAACATATACTCTTTATAATATATTTAAAAATAAAACATAAAAAATATTATAACAATTTTTTAAACTCAATTTTTGAAATTAAAAAATAATATTAACATTGTATCAATTGTTTTAACATAAAATCCCACAAAGGGGGTATTTTAATTATAATATTTTTACTATATTATTATAATCATTCAATTATAATAAAAATTTATGTGAAAATTTATCATTTATAAAAATAAATTATACATAATATTTTGTTAATCAATATGTAATTTTAAAATTTTAATTAATTAATTGTATGTAGGTGAGTGAAATGTTACAAAACTGTTGTTGCAAGTAAAAATAATCCCTGAATAAAAAAAAAAACACTGGTAAATCGAGTGCTGACACGAACAGGAAGGAAAGTGGGATTTTGGCAAAATCACATTTTTCGTTCTTTAACAGGAAGTTTCCAAGAAATTGCTCTACTTTTAACTGAATATGCTTGCTTTATCAACACTTATACCTTAACTCCTTTTAAATTCTTCCAACTTTTGATTTATTCCTCTATTTATCGACTTCCTTGTGCTTGGAATAACTTGTTTATGGTTTAGATTTTGTTCCAAAGCCCACCACAGCAATTCTCCAATCCCATCTAAGAAGAAGGGAAGGGAAGGGAAGGGAATCAATCAAAGAACCTAATCAAATGGCAACACAAACAAATGAAGAAACCTCGTTTTGATTAGCATATTATTATTCAGAAATACTATGAATTTGAAGAACCAAGCAATTCCCATGAATTCTTTACCTGCAAGAAAAACACCCATCAAGGCATATTTATAAACACACAAAAGGCCAAACCAGAATAAAACTAAAGTCTTATTTTGTTTCTTTCTGACATTTTTATCACAACAAATAGCAAACTTAAAGTTCCACCTGGGTTTCAATTCAATCACTTGCCATCAAAGAGGGAAGTTAAAAGAGAGATAAATGGGAAAAGGGCAAGTGAATGTGTTGATGCTGTTACTGTTTTTGACTCTCTGTTCAGCTTCTGATCAGAAATGGAGGAAAGCTATGATTTCAGCTGAAAAGGCGACCTCTCTGGTGATGAATAGAGTTGGGTCCTCCATTCTGTTTCCAATTCATGGAAATGTGTATCCAACAGGGTAACTACAGAATATGAATGAATGGGTTCTTTTTTTCTTTTGGTCAAAATTGGCTCTTCTGGAAAAATTTTGTAAATTTTGTTTCCAAATAATGATATGGAATCTATAGATACACTAATATACAGAGTAAAAACAGACATTTCATAGATTTTATACTTTTTCTTTTCATTGAACGTTCATCTGAAATGTATATTGGGGATTTTATGTCTGTCTCTGCACTTAGTATCTTGGGTTTTTTTTTTTTTCTCAAACAAAATTTTATCAGAATGATTACTGCAGTTAGTTAGACAGAAGCTATGGTAATATTGTTTAGAATGTAATTGTATGGTCACAAATTAATCTGTTAGATATCTGCGCATGTGGATGAAATCACGGTGTGCCATTGTTCTCTATTGTAGGTACTATAATGTTACCATCAAAATAGGTCAGCCTCCAAAGCCCTACTTTCTTGATCTTGATACCGGAAGTGACCTGACATGGCTCCAATGTGATGCTCCCTGCGTCCATTGTGTTGAGGTGAAATTATTAGTATATGTACTTTCATTATAATATGGCTAAATTATTTGTAGCTTGCGGTATATCTGACCTTTTTTTTTTTGTTGGTAAGATTAATTGGCTTGCTAATGCTACGTTATCTAAATTGCTGATGGATTCATGATGAGACAGCCTGCCCATATGAGCCAATCCTTCGTGAAATTGAATATTTAATTCAATTATTTGTAGCAGATGCCTTATACTTCAAAATTTTAGCCTAATTACTTATTCCAATTCTATTGCTTCCTGCTTCAATGTTCTGTTATCCAAATTCATTCAGTTTTATTTTATTTTGCTTGTTAAATCCGCTGGTTTCCATCAACTCCAATTTCTGGTGTGATCTTCACTATTTCCTGGATCACAATTTAGTGAATACCACGTTGTAGAGGCTCATATTCAGTGGTACTGCAAACTCTCATTGCAGGCACCTCATCCATTTTACCAACCCAGCAATGACCTAGTGGCCTGTAGAGATCCACTTTGTGCAGCATTGCACCCACCCGGTGACTACAAATGTGAAAGCCCAGAACAATGTGACTACGAGGTCGAGTATGCAGATGGTGGTTCATCCCTTGGAGTCCTTGTGCGAGATGTGTTTTCTTTAAACTATACAAATGGAATCCAACTCAGTCCTCGTCTAGCCCTAGGGTTGGTACCTTTTTGTCTTTCAATGCAAATGGCAGAAGAAATTTACTAGCAGATGTCATGCCCGACCTAAATTGAACCTCAATGCATCCTTCAACATTACGCATTTTGGTTCTTTGTCTGCAGCTGCGGGTATGATCAAATTCCAGGTGCATCGCGTCATCCCTTAGATGGAATACTTGGACTTGGAAGGGGAAAATCCGGCATTGTGTCACAGCTCCAGAGTCAGGGCTTGGTGCGAAACGTTGTTGGCCACTGTTTGAGTGGAAAAGGTGGAGGGTTTCTTTTCTTTGGGGATGGCCTCTATGATTCTTCACGTGTGACCTGGACATCAATGTCACAGGAGTTTACGTAATAAAGTCTTCTCTTCATTTATTTCGATGGTTAAACTTACAAATGATTGCTTTAAATTCTCATAGCAAATCCTCTGCTTGTTGGTCATGGCAGCAAGTACTACTCTCCAGGGATTGCAGAACTACATTTCGGTGGGAAAGCTACTGGCATTAAAAATCTAATTGTAGTTTTTGACAGTGGGAGCTCTTACACTTACCTTAATTCCCAGGCTTATCAAACATTAACTGTTTTGGTAAGTTTTGAGGCAATTTTGATTACAACATTTATGCTACTTTTTTTTTTTTTGTGGTTGAATCAACTCTTTCTTGTCTACTTCTATCACCAAAATTTTCTTTTCCATGAAAGTTTTTCGAGTTTAACAATGAGTATAAGTGCCAAATATATCTGTAGTTGAAGAAAGAATTAGGTGGAAGGTCGCTAAAGGAAGCCCCAGAGGACCAGACACTCCCACTATGTTGGAAAGGACGAAAGCCTTTCAAAAATGTAAAGGATGTCAAGAAATACTTCAAGACCATAGCTTTGGCCTTTGCAAGCAGTGGTAGAACAAAAACCCAGTTTGAATTACACCCTGAAGCTTATCTTATAATATCAGTGAGCACTAATAGATCTAACACCTGAAATTATCTTTTTTTTCTGGTTTCCTTTTGTCTCTTTTTATGTTCATGCTGCAACACTAACCTGCAGTTTTGACAGAATAAGGGAAATGTTTGCCTGGGAATTCTAAATGGAACACAAGTAGGGCTGCAAAATTTAAATGTGATTGGAGGTAAGAGTTTATGAACCAAGTGAGAATGGTTAATGGCTGATTTACTGTCCTTTCACCGAAGTGATGATAACTTCCTCCTTTTTCTGTGATTTCAACAGACATATCAATGCAAGACAGAATGGTGATCTATGACAATGAGAAGCAAGTGATTGGATGGACCCCTGCAAATTGTGATCAACTTCCAAGGTCCATAACTGCTAATATGTGAAAATTATAACCAAAACTCTCTTTATCCTTGTGTCTTCATCTTAGATTGATGTATAAGATTACATCACCCTAGGCCTGCTGTCAAGAATTTCGAGCCAGGAAGGGTTTTACTATGTTTATTTGTATAATCACCCACGTATATTCTTTTCTTTAAAAAAAAAAAGTGTACTATATATCAATAAAAAGTTTATTGTCTATTGTGTGAATGACTATTAAAATTGGCACCACAAAATAATTAACCTTTTGATTTTGCAACTTCAATCTTTTGCTGCTTGTTTTCAGTCATGGAAAGTGATAGTAAGTCGCAAAATGGGTTTGCAACTTTATATATTTATATGCACGATAAAATTAAAAATAATGATAATTATAATATTACATATTTTATCAATAAAATTAAATTATTGATCAAAATATTTATTTAAATATAAATACAATGATGATAGTAAAAAATTGGATACGATAATCGATTATCTCATAAAAACAATTGATTGTCTCGCAAAAACAATAGACTATTATAATTAAAAATCCTCTTTTTTTTTTTTTTTTTAATTTACACTAAACAGTTGGCTGTTGCAAGTTTCAATGAACCATTGAACCCTTTCCGAAGAAGAACTGAAGAAACAGTACAGTAGCTTCCGACAGCACCGATGCTATCCAAAATGCACCCCACAGTGCAAGCAGAGACCAAAATTCGATACGATGAAATCCAAGTGTAGTAGCATAAGATCTCTTTCATTTTCTATTATGGGGTCGAAAGGGCAAAGAGAAATGGAATTCCAGTCAAATTGTCAAACATGGATATTCCAGATTACATAGAAAATGCAAAATTGTCAATTTTGTAAAGCGGCAAGTGGATAGTGTCTGTTGTTGAGATTACAGCTGCACCTGAATCTGGAATATAATATGCAATATCTTTGTTTGTCGTTTTACTAGGTTCGTCGCCGCCAAAATTGAACTCATTTCCGTCCCATAATAAATAAATAAATTCATTAATTTTAACTCCAGTTTTCAATTTCGATATGGTATTTCATATTCATATTTTTTGAATAAAATATGAAAAAAAAATACTGATAAAATCTTACACTACAATGAATTTTTTTATATCTTCATAAAATTTTTTAACTATTAAATCGACGGAGGGTTACAATAATTTTAATGCTGAGTGTCAGTCTCCTCTTACACAAACCAACCAAATCCTTCCCGAATTGAAAAACAAAAAACAAACCAACACCAGCAACCAAATCCACATCCACATGTAGAGCAAACGATCAAATCCATTCTGGCACTCTATACTTAATCATCTTCAAACTCTTCAAATATTTTCAAATCAGATCCATGCATTAAGCTGAGGTCTAATGAATATCCAAAAATTAAAAATTAAAAAATTAAAAAAAATTCTCTTAAACATCTTAATATATATTTTTTTGGATATTCTTTTCATCTATAAAATCAATAAATTTATAATAATTTTTTGTTGAATAATTATTTAATCACGAATATTAAAAAAGATGTATTTGCTAATATTAATAGTGATGTATTTATTTTTTTAAAATATGAAAACTTGTTGAAGACAATTATAATAATATAATAAAAATTTATATTTAATATATTATTAGTATATAAATATTATATATTATTAATAAATCATAAGTTATCACATCATTAATTTATTTTAACATAATTAAATATTTAAAAATTAAAAATTAAAAATATTTATTTTTAAAGGTTCAAAAATTTTAAATTTTAAGTGTATAGCACTCTAGGGAAACATATAATCTATAATTTTTTTATTACAATATAATTATCTAATCAAAATAAAAATTATATAAAAATTTATTATTTATAAGTATAAATTTCACATAAAATTTTGATAAATCTCACATCATTCTCAATTATAATTAATGATTGTAGTTTAATACTCAACACTTTATAGTGATAATACATAAAATATAAACCATATAACAATACATTATTTCGAAATTTATTTATAATATATACTATAATTAAACGCTTCACAAAGAATTTCTAAATCCACCGATGTTGTTCTATACCAATTCCCCTGACCATCCCTTGCTGGCGCCTGGAGAAATTTCAAATTTCTAAATTGGAAACTAAATTTAGACTACAAGTCCAAATCAATATTCAAATCCATCACATCAAAAAATCCATTCGAGTATCCATTCTTGAATTGCAATATACCATTTCACATATGTTTTTTCTTTTTTTGTTTTGAAAAAAAATATATTCTACAAATCTTACAGACACAAGAATTTCCTATAATCTAATTTAGTATTCACATGAGGGAAATTTAACAGGTGCCATTGGATCACCCACCAGTCAAGATGAATCCAATCCGTCAACACTTCACCAACCCCAATTTGTGCTAACCCCATCTCTTTTCAAGCCTCCGCTCGTGCACTTTTTTCGCCAGCCACCGCAATTGAATTTGACAAATTGTTTGTTTGAATCCAATACTATATGACATATCTAATAAAAAAAAGTTTGGGACCCCACAATCAGGACCCTTTTTTTTTTTTTTTTGGACTTTGTTTTAAATGGCTACTGTAGATACATGAAAATGTCCTGCAATGGTGAAAGCTGGTCCATCTGGAACTGAACTTGACTTGCAAATGGGTCATCTTGGAATCCATCCATGTAATTGAACTGAAAATCAAGGGCATCGCTTAGCTCATTCCATTTGGGTTCACTTTGGACCTCTTTCTCACACGTGATTTCAGGGGACAGCACGTGCTCCGAGGAACTCGAGTCTGTATGCAACCTTGGGACTGAATCTGAAGCATCTGTTTGCAATAGATCAGCCATCATGGACATTGATGAAGGTTGTTGTTGTTGTTGCTGTGACAGTGCTGTCATATTTTGACCATTGAATAAAACGTTTGGTTTCTGATCTTCAATTTCTGGGTAATTTATCCATTTTTGTTCATTTGGGAAATGCTTCTCTATACATCCTTTCTTGTTGTACAGTCGGCATAGTACCCAATCATCAAGCTGCAATAAAAATAAGTAAACCACCGTTTAGAAAAAGTGTAAAAAAATTCCCAACCAATAAGCTAAAAATTGAACTTTGTTGGCAAAAAAATAAAACAAAATGGGGTTAGGTGCAAAGCAATGCAGCAAGCGGCCATTGATAGCTTTTGCAACTTGGCATAAATGAAAAAAACCAAATCTATTGTAGCCACTTGTCATGTTGGACTCCAAATCCCAAAAACTCAAAACCCCAAAATCTAAAAAGTTAAAATTGTATCTAATATATAAAAAGTTACGATAATTTGTATTAATAAATTAAACTCTAAACATATTTTTTAATGTCAAAATCATTTATAATTTTTTTATTAAAATTTTAAATTATATTATTTTCATATTTTTTATCATCCATTTAAAATTATCATATGGGCAACTTCCATTTGAAAGTGTAAATGTCAATTTTACCACTTTAAAACCTTTTTCAAAGAATAATAATAAAATAGGTAAAAGATTAAGAAATATTGAACTAACCCTCAAGTTGTTCTTCTTCTTGCCCGCGGACCTATCAACATTGGCAAGGCGGTATTCGTGCATAATCCAATTGGTTTTGACACCACGTGGGGCTTTCCCAGCGTAGAAAACGAGTGCCTTTTTTATGCCCAGTGTCTTGGGCTTCCCAATGGGCTTGTCCGCCCCGGTTGCCTTCCAATATCCGCTTCCAGCCGCCCGGTTTGGCCGACATCCATTCGGATATTTTCGGTCCCTTGGAGAAAAGAAATACCACTCCTTTTCACCGTACAACGCCATATCTACACCAAATATAAAACAAATTAATTAATCACTCTCTTAATAATTAACCCAAGAAAAGGAACCCAATTTCAATTGGGAAAAATATTTGAGTTTTTTTTTTCAAATTTCAGAAACTAGCAAAATTACTTAAACCGATGAATCGCTCGAAAATTGGCTGCATGCTTCCTAAATTAGGAAAAATTTTGCTTCTTTTTTCTTTTGTAGAATATAATGATATACTCAATACCCTTAATCATGAAATCAAACCAAACCCATGAAAATTAGAATCAAATCACAGATACCCATTTCCGAAAACCAAACAAAACAAGCAGAAAAGGTACCTGGAAGCAGCCATGGATCAAACTTGTAGAGGTCAATCTCAGCAATAATAGGAACAGCAATTGGCTGAGATGCGCATTTCCTACACAAATAATGATTGACCAACTCATCATCTGTAGGATGAAATCTGAAACCCGGTGGCAACTCTAACTCTCCCTTCATTCTCTAGAAGAAAAAAAAAGGCTTTCTATTCAAAAACACTTGATTTGCCTTTTTCTTCTCTGTTTGCGTTCTTTCTTTGCTCTGCTTTGTTGGAGGATGGCAGAAGTTGAATTGAACCTAAGAGAACGAGTGAGAACATAGGTTTTATAGGGAAAAAGACACGTGCGGCTGTGTTAAGAACCAAAACATGAGTTAAAGCAGCGCAGCGACCGTTTTCTTTTCGTAGCTGACCGCAGCCCTTACACAAAAGGGTGGGGGAAAGTGGGGGCCACGTGGGTTTGGTCTCTGGATGAACTGTGAAGATTGATTTTGTCATCGCTTCCGTCACGGCCTTTGGACGTTTCCTTAAAAAGTCTCAACGTCCTTTCGTCATCGTTGACTGGTGTTGGAATTTTTATCTTCTACTCCCGTTGTGTCTTGCTTATCGTGTGCCTGTCTATATACTAATTACCTGATGCCACGTTAATACTATCATAGACATCAATTATTCATCCAATTTTCTTCAATGCAGAATGAATTGATCACTCCAGGTAAATATCCACATGTTTGGCATTAAGACAAGTCATTGATAAAACTCGAATTAAATTACACGACATAAAATGAACGATCTTGCCAATTAAATAATATGTTTTTTTGTAATTATTATTCTTTCATCCCAATGTTTTCATCCAATTTTTTTTTTTGATTTTATTAAAATTTTAGAAAATGTTTTTATGCATCTAACCTGCAATTATGTTTAAATAAAAATTTTTTTTAATTATATTGATAAATAAATATATAAAATAAATGATAAGAAAAGTATAAGAGGCGATGAAGATGGAAATGAAATTTTTGGAGACAAATAGCATCAGATTTGATATGATATTTTAACATTTTAAGTAAGTTCAAATTTGATTTGATTTGTTTTTTTGAGATTTATTTTTAAAATTTTTTTTTACATATAATAATAATGTTTAAATTTATCAAAAACATTAGTATTTAAATTTTGAGAAATTTTTTTTTATTTTTTGTAAATTATTAATTTAACTAATTTAATTAATTTTAATTAAATTTATAAATTATTTAAACTTGGATCTAATTTAATTTTATTAAATATAATTTAAAATTAGATAATTATTTTTTATATAAAAAAATGAATTTTATCATATTACAAGTAATAAAACAAATGGACCTTATTCATTGTAAAAAAAAAAAAATTTATCTAATTATGATAAAAAATATTTTTAAATTTTCAAACGAGATTCAAACTTTAAATTGTAAAACTCAAGTCTGATTTATTTTTTAAATTTAGTTTTATTTATTTATTTAAATTTATTTAACAAATTTAATATTTATGTTCAAATATTTCAAAATTTCGAATGAATTTTTGAATTCTTACAGATTGCCCAACTTATGAGTAAGTATAATTTATATCAAAAAAAAATTTTTAGATATCTTAAAAATAAAAAAATTATTTCTTTTGAATAATTTTAAATTTTATTTTAAATATTTATTTTATTGATAAAATTAACAAATTATTTTTAATAATATTTTATATATTATAAATTAAAAAAATATTAAATTCGCCCGTGAAAGCGAAGCTTCGGAGGACGAAGGGCGAGTGCAGATGGATAGTGACTGGCAGCGTACTTTGAAAAGTTCAACTGGGAATGGAATTGAACAGCCTAACCCTGCGCTGTGCTGGGTGCTGCTGAAATCACAAACCACCGCAAATTTTATATGCAGCCACAAGTGGGCCTTTTTTTGTCTCTTTCTTTATATAGTATGTTTGAATTATAAATGCGATTAGAACTCGATAATGACAAAAATAAATTGTTTATGTAATAATTTTCATTCCACTTAAATTTATAGTTAACATAAGGTTTCGTTTATTTTACAAAATTAATTTTCAAAAAAATTAATTTTTTTATTTTTTATGTTGGTTTAATAAAATATATATTAATCAACAAAAAAATTATTTATTGATCAATAAAAAATAAATTCTTTTTTTAAAAATAACTTATTGATTTATGATAAATTATACTTTTCATTCATAGTTGATGTTTTGCAATTTATTATTTGTTTATGAAGCAAAAATGTAAAAAAATGTAACTGTTCTTTAATATTTGAAGGCCCATACACAAACTATGTAGGTTTTTTTTTTTTTTTTTTTTTATGCATGATTCTACTTTTATATTTATATTATACATAATTAATGTTGCATTTTAATTATTTATCCATTTTAAGTCAATGGTGACGTTGTTTGTTATCATTTTTTTTGCAACAATTTTTCAAAAACAAAATAGAAAATTAAAAGCAAATAGAAAAATAATATAAAAAGCACAAACCAAATAAAAACTAAATTATTCAGTATTTCCATATTGAAGAAAAAATTTATAAAAGTAGGTAAGGAAAAAAAAGAGAGATGTAACCTCCCCACCACGTAGCTTGACCCACCCTTTAAAATGTGCCTTACTAAAAGCCAAAAGCTTGTGATTATTATTATATTATTATAAAAATAAAAACATAAAGCTTGTCGTTAAAGTAATAATCACTAATTGGTTAACAAAAGTATTGTTTGATTTAGTGAGCTAATGATGTAACGTGAACTTATGAGTGCTCTCTAGCTGTGATATTTTACTAATTAAAAAAAAAAAAATGAGGCATTGAGTTTAGTCTTTCTAATCACTGATTTAAATATATATATTTTAAAATTTAATTCAATCAATTTATATAATTATTTTTAAAATATAATAATTAATAAATTTATATTTAAATTTTAATATTTATAAATTAGTTTTTTTTTTTAATATGTGAGTTTAATTTTAATACATGAACAATGTAATTTTTAACTTTATAAATAAAATTTAAAAAATCATAATTTTTATTTTTTAATATATAAAAAAATATCTATCAGTTTACTAATCAAATTTAAAAAATTCAGCTAATTAGATAAAATAATTTCTATACACATGAAAGCCTTCCCCTGACCATGCCTTTCATTAGTATGAACTTACTGACATGCGGAATGACGATGTGGGATGAAGCCGACCTCACATTTTCGTCTGCGGTGTCATGGATTTATCTGGCCTAGCCTGGCCTCAAGCTTTATCGCACTACTTTCTTTGCTGGGTCCCCATAAATGGGAAGCGAAAACTCGTTTAATCTTAATTTTTTTAATTAATTAATTAATCAAAACCATTCACCAACAACGAGTTAACCAAGTTGCAAAGATCGCCGCCGCCCTTTGGAGTATAAAAAAAAGTGATGAAACATGAATGAACGTTACTAGAAAACATCATTGTCATAAAAACGCATAATAGCCTAATTGCGATGGTCCAAGTGAAATGAATATTGGGTCACTTCAATTTCTGGGAACCTTCTTCTCTTAATATTATTCAAACTGCTTCCTCCCCAAGTAGCCGACCTTGACCTTTATTTGACGGCTCATCTGTTTCTGTATCGCTCAACCAACACTCACTCTCAGCTCTATGCTCACTATTTTTGTCCTTTTTTTTTTTGGTATCCAGTGATTTTTCAGTTTATAAAATTTCATCATTGTTGTCGGTTTGAGAGGTTTATGCCATTGATTAAGGCTCTTTTTTCATGCGAGATGAGCGGAGATTCTCACCTTAAAATTAAATGGATGCAACTGCACTTAGAGATGACAATGATTCCTTATAAATAGTATCCCACATCATCTAACTTGATTATATAGGATTCAAATATTTTGTAATTAGATATTTTGACGGGTTTGAATATAAATATTATTATCCGTGTCAAGTTTGAGTAGGGTTCGAGTAGCACCCTTTCAATATCTAATACTCGATAAGTTTTTTTATCAAGATAATATGTTGTGCTTAAATCTGTTACCCAATTATGTTTGCAAATATAAAAATATCCATACTTGTAAATTCTAAATTTACAAATAACTCTTAAAATTGAGAGTTTTATCAAGTGAATGAATTTCAAAATTTGAAATTATTTGCTATTAAAATTAAATCTGTTACCCAATTATGTTTGCAAATATAAAAATATCCATACTTATAAATTCTAAATTTACAAATAACTCTTAAAATTGAGAGTTTTATCAAGTGAATGAATTTTAAAATTTGAAATTATTTGTTATTAAAATTATATCACATGTAACAACATATTTAAAAGCATAATTGTCGACGTGTAATCGAATTTTATAATAAAATTAATTTTTAAATTAATTAATTAATTAATTATGCTCAATATTTCTAAGTATAAATATTATTTATAAAATTAAATTAATAAAACTTTCTTACGAAGTAAAGATACCATTCTTAACATATTAAAATACATGATATTTTAATACATAAGATAAAAATCTTAATATACAAACACACACACACACACATATATATATATATATATATTATCCTTGTTACTCTCATTTAGTTGGCCAACCCTTGATTAACACGATCAAACCCTAGATTAATTAAACAATGCACACCCAAGTTGTCACATCATCAATACTCAAAGAAACGGCTCACATCTCGCCCAATGTTTAACTTTCCATTAAGACATTATATCAAAATTAAACACTTAATTTTTAATTTGCTTTGAATTATTAAATACAACCTATGTCTATCAAAACCATTAAATACGATTCACAACCACTCACATGAATTTTTCTTGAACTTCACGTATATTTTTTATCAATTATCAACTATTATAATCAAATCATCAACTTTTATCTCAATATATAAAGTAATAAAGAAGCTCACGTACGTAAGACAACACTCATTCTTCATACTTAAGTAATTTCCTTTCATTGTAACTTCTCTCACACGCCTCACTTCCTTCCATACCCTTCCTCAGACACTTTATTAACTTGAGCATTAGAACGTACCCCGAGTGAACAACTCTCTCGCCCTCTAATTGTGTTTTCTAGCTACATGTTTAAGCCATGCCACCTCTAAGAACCTCACACCAACACCCTCTAGCTAAGACACCAAAAATAACGTTAACAATTGGCATCGTCTATGAGAAACGATAGCCATGTCTCACTATCCCCATTCCTTTGAAACTGCAACACTCACCATTAATGCAACAACCCTACCTATAGTTATCTTTGATAGAGCAATTGTGCTAACAACCCCTCCACAAATCCCATCACTAAATATCCCTTCTTGGAATTCTTTGTTCCCCAACAACCCTCTCTTATTGAATTCTTAGACCACACAACCTCTAGGTTTTCATCAGAACCTAATGAGAGTTTTATCTCCAAATATGACATTAACTCCACTGTTAGTCTATATTGTTACAGCTGCAACCTCAAACCTAGTATCCCAACCACCAACCGCACAAATCCAGTCCACACAGCCCATTAATGCCATACACTGGCAAAACATTCCCCCTGTAAGATCCACTATGCATGTCTCACTTCCTATTTCACAGATCTCAATATACCAACCAAACATGCAACAGCCCCCTAGACTTTACCAGGCACTGATGGCACAAATACAACTTCTGAATCCCCAAGTGGCCACACAGTAGAGGTTACTCTAGCAATACCAACAAGCTACCCAACAACCACACCCCCCAAAGAAAGCTCAGCCTCATTTTTCAAGGAGCCACCACGAAACCTTACTCACCATAAAGAAACCAACCCCAAAACTTTACAGGACAGTACCTACCACCATGACCCCATTATACAAAACTAGGTTCAAATAAACCCCAACCCTAACAATAAACTTGTCATGCAAGTGTAGCCTTATGTAAGGAACAAGCTAACCTAAAAAAAAAAGAAAAATAAAGATCTTTAGTGGCTTTAAAATGATCACAACCCCTTTAGACAAGCAAATATCCATTCCTCTCTGAAGCTTCCCAAAGACACGTACAATAGGGTCACTGATCCAAATGACCACCTAAATCACTTTAGAACCTTTATGGACCTACATAATGCATCTGATGAGGTAAAATGTAAGGTTTTCCCTACCACCCTTTAAGGAAGAGCAAGAGGTTCTATTATATGGTCTCAGCGACCATCGATGGTTTTGATGCCTTCAATAGACAATTCATGGCCCATTTTCTGAGTAGTTGAGCTGCAGTGCGCTCTTCTGCTAGCTTAATGGTCATAAAGCAGAAACTGGATAAGACTTTGCAATAATATCAAAGAGGTTTAAAGCTACAACATTGGAAATCAAAGACCTCAATACTGAATGAGCTATTTAGGCCTTTACCTCTAGGGTCAGACATGATCATCTTAGGTATTCTTTGACAAGAATAAGCCAGAACAATTGTATCAGCTCTATGAAAAGGCAAAAATTTTGTTGAGGAAAAAAAGATCAAGGTCGCGGACAGAGTTGAAAGGCATGAAAAAAGCTTCGATCGTCCATGAGGTGATAGTAGACGGACTGATTCACCTAGCTAGCGATTTCATGACAACTGCCAAACCCGCAGCCAATAAAAAAAGAAGAGATTGAAATAATAACAATAACGGAACTTTCCAATCGCAATCCAGCAAATACAAAAGTTCAAATAGAACCTTTAATGCCATAACCCAGCACTTTACCGAAAGACCTAATCAGAGACTTAATCAGGCAAGGCTCCTATCCAGATGACCTGACAACCAACCCCTACCAAATGACAATATAATTATCATTCAACCTGAGGGCACTCCACTGATGAATGCATCGCCTGCAAAAAGAAATTGAAAGATTGGAAGGTCTAGTAAATACCCAAGCCACTTACCAAAATGCTAACCCTTGCTTTGCCAAATACGTGATACACTCACACGCCTACAAGGCGAAAGCTCATCCCACCAATTCAAAGAAACTCATCAAGATAAGGCTGCTGGCAAATGCCCAACCCTAAAACTAATCCACGTGATAATAGGAGCAATAGAGGATTGGGCTAACAACAAATCGAAGCGTAAATCCCACCAGAGTAGTATTATGGTAGTTGATGTGTCCTCTGAGAAGCCAAAAATGAAGACTAGTAGGTTCAATTTTTAGAAGATGATACTAACATCTTGGTTGATAACGACAATGATCCTATAATAGTAACAGCAGACATCACCAACTACCAAGTGTAAAGAATCCTGATAGACAATAAAAGTGCAATTAATTTAATACAATACCCGACCTTCAAGCAAATGAGTTTTCAAATAGATAGTTGAAGCCATCGAGGTCTATATTTGGTTTGCCAACTAGCCCATTCGATGAAAGGATCTATCACTTTGTTAGTAACAATGGAAGATGACAAGCATAAATTTACAACGTTGGCAGATTTTTTGGTTGTAGACTAACCTTTAGCCTATAATGTTATTTTTGGTAGGCCACTAATGAAGAAAGCTAAAATGGTAATAGTTATCTACTGCCTAAAGGTTAAACTTTCCACTCCAATAAAAGTAGGGTATATGAAAACAAACCAAATTACAACTCATTAACGGCACCTCATAAACCTTCAATTGACTTAAAAAGAAGGCCAAACAGCAAACCCATCACCTTCATCTACATAGAAACTTAAAACACGTCCCAACCTTTATCTTCAATACACGTAATAAACACGACCTTAGCCCAGACACTAAGTATTGACAGCTTGGATGTAAAAAAAAAGGTGAGGGAATCCAAGGTTTACCATGGAAAGCAAACCATACCAGCCCAACTGTAACTACCAATCCAAGAGTCAATCATTCAAACAGGTTATTTGTTGGATACTACGTTTATAGGTATCTTAAATGAGTTTCTACAGCAAAATACGGATGTGTTTGCATGGTTCAGTATAGACGAGTGTGTTATCTTTCACCATTTAAATGTAAACCTAGCCACCAAACCTGTAAAGTAGAAGAAGAGATGTTTCACCTCTAAATGAATACAAGCAGTTAGGGAAAAAATTTATAAACTATTAACAGCAAGATATATCAAGGAAATAAAATACCTAGAGTGGCTTGCCAATGTGATTATGGTGAAAAAAACAAACGAGAAATGGCAAATGCGCGTAGATTTTACAAACTTGAACAAGGCTTGCCCCAAAGTCAACTTTCCTTTATCTTCGATGGATAGACTGGTTGATTCATCTGTGGGTCACAAATATCTAAGTTTTATAGATGCCTTTTCAGGGTATCACCAGATCAAATTAGCAAGGGAAGACTAGGAGAAAATGTCCTTCACCATTGAAGATAGTCTATTTTGCTACACGGTCATGCTTTTTGGCCTAAAGAATATAAAAGTCACCTACCAAAGACTTGTTAACTTCTCAGAGTCCCTATCTGGAACAATATGTACAGGATCTAGCAGAGGCATTCGTTATCTTCAGGAGGTATAACATGAAGTTGAACCCCGCAAAGGTACATTTGACATGGAGACTGGTAAATTCTTAGGCTTTATGATTTCTAACAAGAGGATTCAAGTGAACCGTGATAAGTTAACAGTCATCCTGGACATGAACCCCCCATAAACCAAAAAGGCGCAAAGATTGACAGGGCGAGTGGTAACCTTCAACAGGTTCGTGTTTAAGGTTTTAGACAAATGCCTACCATTATTCAAAGTTCTTCAAAATGCAACCAAGTTTAAGTGGGATGAACAGTGCTAAAATGCCTTCGAATAACTAAAGCAGCAGCTCCATTCACCTCCTTGCTTGCCAGCCCTATACCTAGCAAGCCCTTATATGTGTATCTGGCTGCATTCAATGAAACCGTGGCAACAGTACTGGTTAAGAAAGCAAATGGGACTTAAGTCCCAATATATTATGCAAATAGAGCTTTGCAGAATAGGGAAGTCAATTACACATGGCTAGAGAAGATAGTTTTTGCACTAATTACGATAGCTACAGTATTTCTAGATGCATGCCATTATTGTGTTAATAGACTAGCCATTCAAAAAAAATCCTCTACAAAATCAATTTTTTAGGAAGAATGATGAAGTGGAGAGTCGAACTCAGCAAATTCTACATAAAGTACAAGCCTAAAAAGGCTATAAAAGCCCAAGTTTTAGCTGACTTCCTTGTTGAATGCTTTCGCTCTCAAAACAGAAACTCCACAACAGCACACCCTAATGCAATCTGAACCCCTAACCCAATCTCAACCCCGGCAAGCGAAACCAAAAAAAGTAAAATAGACAGACAAACCAGCCAAGCCCCTACACCACCACCCGAATAGTCCAATGGCTCACAATGTTAGGACCTCTGCCAGAGCAAACATGGATATTATATATAGATGGTTTCTCAAGAAAACATGGCTCCAGTGTTGTGATCTTATTATTGAGCCCCTGATAGCAAAAATAGCAATATAGTTTGTCTATTAGTTTTTGTCTCCAATAACATAGCTGAGTATGAGGCCTTAGCTGTAAAAATGAAACTGATAGAAAGCCTGAACGTCAAAGACCTGATCATGTATATAGACTCTCAGCTAGTTGTCCGCCAGGTTAATGGTAAGTATGAAGTCGAGGATCCTATGCTTGCTAAATACCATGTCATCATCCATCAGCTCAGTCAGCCCTTTGTAACAATGACACTAGAACAGGTTTCTCATGCCAACAACATTAGGACTGACTTGTTATTTAAATTGATAGCATCCATTTAGATTAAGAAGCATAGAAAGATCCTCGTAGAGTACTTTGCCTACTCCCCAATACTTGTAAGCTCCCCTGTCTTATGTGTAGAAGAAGAGAATACTTGAATGATTCCTATCAAGTCGTACCTCAAAGGGAAACACCCTGTGACCCCATAGAATGCAAAATTTTCTGAAAGAGAACAATGCGATTTGCCTTATTGGGAGATACTTTATATAAGAAAGCTTTTTCAACTCTCTTCCTTAGGTGTGTATCCTCGTCTGAGGCTGAATATGTATTAAGAAAAATTTATGAAGAGGTGTGTGGTCACCATATAGGCAGGGAAGTACTCGTACGGAAGACACTAAGATAAGGCTACTACTAGCTTACGTTAAAAAAGGAAGCAGTAGTCAAGAAGTATGATAAGTGTCAAAAGTTCACCAAAGTCTTTAGATAACCGACAGACGCACTCAACTAGATCTTCAGCCCATGGCCAATTATTCAATGAGGAATTGACCATTCCCTATGGCAATCGCCCAAAAGAAGTTTATAATAGTAGCCTGTGATTACTTTACCAAATGGGTAAAGGCAACTCCAATGACTACCATTATTGTCAAAACAGTGGAAGATTTGGTATAAAGTATATAGTGTTCAAGTTTGGCCTCCTCACACTATTATGACAAATAATAGGGCATAATTCCAAGTGTATAAGTTGAAATGATTCTGCCAAAATTTCAACATAGCTTTTATCCATAGTTCTGTGGCTCACCCACAGACTAACGGTTTGGTGGAATCCATAAACCAAAAATTTTTTACTGCTTTGAATAAGAAGCTTGATGAAGCCAAAAAGGCTAGGTAGAAGAAACCCCTAGAATAATTTGGGTGATTAGAATCAAAGATCAATCAGCAACTGGGAAGACACCGTTCACACTGACTTATGGCACAGAGGTAGTGATACTTACCGAGATAAGCGTTAATACACTCAAAACTACACACTTTAATCCCAGCTAGAATAAAGAAGCTCTGAGGGCTAACTTAGATTTATTACAAGAAGCCAGGGACTTAACTAAGGTTAAAATGGTCGCTAAGGCTTAATCATTAAACACGACAACTCTCACATCAAGCACAAACACTTTCAAGTAGGCAACATGGTACTCAAAAATTGTGAAACTAGCAAACCAATGGGAGAAAGGAAAAAGCTATCACCTTATTGGGAAGGGCCATGCAGGATCTCAATCATCATTGGATTTGAAATGTATAGGTTAGAGGTAGGGACGGCAATCAACCCCGTCCCCGACGGGTTCCGGCCCGACCCGACATAGGGTCGGGTTTTTTTTTTTTTTAATTTTGATTTTCAGGTCGGGTAGGGTCGAGTATAGTTAGAGAATAATCGGGGTCGGGTCGGGTTCGAGGATGCCTAAAACCCGACCCGACATTATATAAAAAATTATTTTTAATTAATTAATTAATTATATATATTTATATAATGATATTTTTAAATATTTATATTTAAAAAATAATATTTTATATTTTAAAAAATAATATTTTATTAATTTCGGATCGAGTCAGGTCGGGTACGATTTACATAGTATCGGGTCGTGTCGGGTTTGGGTATAAAAAATCGGGTAGGGTCGGGTTCGGATATGCTAAAGCATAAAGTCGGGTCAGGTTCGGGGCGAGCAAAACCCGCCCCGAACCCGACCCGATGCCATCCCTAGTTAGAGGACATGAAGGGCAATCCCATACTAAGGACTTGGAATGTTATCCACTTGACAAAATACTACGTCTAGCCACTACCAAGTTCTTTAAACTTGTAAGTTACTTTTGAGTATTTGTATTTCTTTCAAGTTGTATATTTGGGTTTCACTAGTCCTGTCTTATCTTTGTAGGCAATCTTGAATTAATAAAGAAAATTAAATTTTTTTTATATAATATAAGTTTATTCTTTTGTACCAAGAAGGTCTCATTCTCAAAGCAAACACTAAAATATAAATTAACTTATATGAGCAATTTTATTTTTCCTAAAGTTTACAATTTATAAAGTTGTATTATATCCTATATGTATGACATATAACTTTCTATGCTTTTTATATTCTAATTAATTCAATATTTAGATTTTTTTTCTTTTTTGAAGGATTAAAATGGAAAATACATCAGCATAAGAGGTTGATATGATGGAAATGAAAAAGGTTGAGGGTGAGAAGGTGGATAACATGGAAATAAAAACACGTTTTTGAAGGTGAAAATGCAATGGAGCATGTCATTGAAGAATCATGGATTGAAACATTATTAGAATCATATGTTGGCATTGAATTTGAGTCACCAGATAATGTTCAAGAATATTACAATAAGTATACAAGATCCAAACGGTTTGGTACATAAAAAAATCACCTTACTAGATCAATAATTAATCAACCAATGATCAGTCGAGATTTGTTTATTCAAAGAAAGGTGTGCAACAAAAGAAAATACTTGAAAAAAAAATAGAATTTACGTAGCACCAAATGAGACAAAAAAAGGTTATAAATCAATGCTTCAAATATCTAAGAAACAAAAAACAAAATGGATTATTTTCTGATTTCATGCAGACCATAATCATATACTAGCTTCACCAAATAGCATATAATTTATTCACTCACATAAAGCACAAACAAAAATTCAAAGAGATCTCATGGATGTTCTTTATTATTTCGATATTTGTCCAAATAAGATAGTTTCTATTTTATCTCATGAGTTTGGTGGAATTGATAATCTTAATGTGATTGAGTGTAATATTTTTAACTATTTAAGTCGTAGAAGGCAAAAGCAATTGGAAAAAGGAAATGATTGAATAACGTTAGATTATTTTCATGATTGCCAATAAAAAAATCCAAGTTTTTTTTATGTAATTCAAACTAATATTGATGGTTGCCTTGCAAATTGCTTTTGGGTAGACACAAGATCTAGGATGGCATATAAACATTTTGTTGACATGGTCTTACTTATTTAACACATAAGTATAAGAGGCTTTTTCTTCCTTTTGCCAATGTGAATCATCATCATTTTCTTCCATTTTATTTGGATGTGCTTTATTATAGGATAAAATTGAAGAAACATTAATTGGGTTATTAAGAACTTGGCTTGAAGCTATGTATGGATGTCCATCAGCAACAATTATCACAGATCAAGATATAGCAATTATTAATGCAATTGCAAAAGTTTTGCCTAATGCAAATCACCATATTTGTATTTGGCATATCAAGAAGAAGTTTCCCGAAATTTTGAGTCATGTTTACCATCAAAATCCTTATTTTAAAAAAGATTTCAATAATTGAGTTCATTACACAATCACACCTGGTAAGTTTAAAGATGTTTGGATGAGAGTTATGAAAACATATAATTTACAAGTATTTCTTCACTAGATAAAATTTATTTCATTTATGACAAATGGTGCCTGTTTTTTAACATAACACATTTTATGCTAGAATGTCAACAACTCAAAGAAATAAAATTTTAAATAAATTTTTCAAGGACTATGTTAACGTTAGTACTTCAATTAGTAAATTTGTGGTAAATTTGAAGAGGCACTAGATGCTTGATACAACAAAAAACATGAAAAAAACTTCAAGACTATGAATTTAAAGTCCATTTTAAAGATATTATATCCCTTGAAAGCTAAAACATCTCTCATATATACAAAAAAGTTATTTAAAATGTTTCAGGATGAATTGATTCATTCTCAAGAGTATGTTGCTAATCGAATTGAAGTCAATGGTAATTCAAAAATATAAAAAGTGCATAAGATTGGTAAGAAAAAGCCTATTTACATGGTAATTTTTAACGTGTTACTTAAAGATATCATGTGTAATTGCCACAAATTTGAATTCATAGAGATTTTGTGTCAACAGGTTTAGGCAATTTTTATTAAAAAATAAGTATTTTCATTACCTTCCTAATACATCTTATGTAAGTGGACAAGAGATGCTAAGAAAAATGCTACTCCAAAAATTTGACAATATATGAATGTTGATAAGATCAATGAATCATCTACTATGTGGTTCAACAGTGTTATGTTACACTCTCTTCGACTATCTAAAAAAGCAACAAGATTAAATAAGTATTATGATAATGTAATTGAAGGTATCAAAAACTTGTATGAGGAACTTAATAATTTGATCATTGAGAACGTTGAAGTTGATACAACTAGGAAGTTAAATTTTAGGATAAATTACATAAAACTACCTTGTGATTTGAGACAAATTTAAAATGATTCCTGAGATTTAAAAAGTGAAACTTAATTATCCTATAATTTATTTTGTTGTTTTTCTACCCAAAACTGTTACTTTGTATATTTTCTTGGACTTTTTAAAAAAGCAATAAGATCAAGTAAGCATTATAATCATGTAATTCAAAGTATCAAAAACTTATGTGAGGAACTCAATAATTTGATCATTGAGAATGCTGAAGTTGATAAAGCTAGGAAGATAAATTTTAAGGTAAGTTACATAAAATCATCTTGTGGTACGAGGCGGATTTAAAGTGGCCTTAAGATTTAAAAAATAATACTTAATTACTTTATGATTTATTTTGTTGTTTTCTACCCAAAATTGTTACTTTTTTCATTTTTTTTTTTTTTACTTCTTCGTCATGATCAATTCATTCTCTCTCTAAAATTAGACAAATTCTTTCTCTAAAATCGACCAATAAAGTTCTCTAAAACCAAAAAAACTAAATAAATGGTAGTAATTTTGACAACAACCAAACTAGAAATAAATGTTAATGGGTAGTTAAATTTTTTGTGAAAATAAAGTTTTTGAAGCTACCATTTTAAGTTTTGATCATCTCTTTTCTCCTCTTTCCAAACAGTTATTATGGAAATAAAAAAATTCAATGCTAAAGATGTTTTAATGTATTTCTTTATCGCACTTGATATATATATATATATATATATATATATAGAGCCTAGATGGGGATCTTATAGATTGTATTCACATATTTCACCAACCAGCTTTTGATCATCATTTTCTCAAAGATCACAAAATCCAAGTTCACTCTTCACCTCATTTCCATTGTTTGGCAGCATTTTTTTTTCATATAATTGAAATTTGAGGATTGAATTTTGTATTGTTGTATCAAATAAGGCCTAATTACCACATAGAGGTCCTTTTTGACGAGAACAAGATCTTTGAGACTAAAAAACCCAAACAACGCTCAAACCCCATAACTCAGTTATGGCACAAGAATGGTAAATTCCCCAAAAAATCATACCTATTAGAAGAACTAAAAAAGAAGACATTTCAAGGGCAAGCTCAATCAAAAGATATGGTAAAAAGAAACATAGGGTCGTTCTTCAGTCTAGGTCTACGATCCTGATCTCATCAATCAAAGTGGTCATCAGGTGGTTTTTAATTTTCGTGTTAGTACATGTTTAAGAGAGGATGCAAGATAAATCAAGAGATGGAGAACTTCTAGTTTAGATAGAGAAAATTTATTTGGTTTTAGAAAGAGAGAATGAATTGATGATGAAGAATGAGGGAAAAAATAAAAAGTAATGAAAAAAGTAATGATTTTAGGAAAAAAAATAATAAAATAAATTACAAAATAATTAAGCGTCACTTTTTAAACTTCAGAAATTATTTTAAATTTGCCTCAAACCACAAGGTAGTTTTATATAACTTACCCTAAATTTTATTATGAATTTTGTAGTTTTTCAGAGCAATAATAGTAATATTTTATTTGCTGGAATGACTTTACAAGATTCTTTACATGTTACCATAAGACGTCTTCTTTCAATAAGAAAAAAGGTAGCATTGAGAAAAGTAGTAAATAGAGTAAGACATATCCATCTTGTAATCGCAAAAGTCATACAAAGCATACTTGTGGTAAGTATCAATAATTAAAGTAAGTAATCAAACTAAGTCCATTTTTTTCCTTTGTTCTATCTTTTTTAACTTTAAAATTAACATTTTTTTATTTATGTGGTCTTATGAATATTGCAGTAACGAGTTTAGTTCAATGTGAACTTCTAGCACTATTAATATGATTGAACCCTAACATTTTATGGTATGTTGATCTTTCTTTTTTTTTCTTCTTATAGTCTTTCATGATGTGCTTTGACTATTCAAATGATATTTTAAATATGTTACCAAATATGCTTCCATAGAAAGATGAAATTGGATTTCAAGTTACCACATTCTGGAGAATTAGTATATCACAAACTCTATGTAATAACTTTTTTATTTTTTTTGTTTTTGCCAACATAAAAAAAATAATTAAGCAAAAGGTGGTTTTTGAGACATTATAATGATTGAAGCTTAAGTATTATGTTATTTATTTGATTAATAAAAATATTTTTATTTATTTAATTTAAATTTAAAGAAAAAGCTTCTCCAGAGGTCTATTTCAAACCTCGAACAGGGCTTCATATGCTGTAACTGCATCAGTTGTGGTAATAGCCTAAGGGTTACCGTCATGATCTAATGTCTGTTCCAGTTCAACTATTAACTGTAACCACTAAACCAAATGATGAAGCTGTTATCCGAACCCATTCTTTGATTTAATGGTGTTATGGATTTAAGCATCAAGTTAGGAAAAGTGAATTCAAAATTAACGGTTTAAATTATCATTTGCAAAGTTTCATAGATTAAAGTTGAGTTTGTACTATTATAATGAATGAACCACTGGACAAATTAGGAAACATTTGTTCAATAAATTAGGATTAAATTAGGAAACATGTCAGAACATTACAGGCAAGATGCAAAGTTCAAAAGACATCCAAGTTGCATTCGATACTCCCTGATTGTGGCTAGAAATAGAAACAGTACAAACTTATGTGCCAGAAGGTGTTTCATTGGAGTTCAAATGAAGATGAGGCATAGTAAGTCTCAAACAAAGTGAATTCTCAGTGCTATACCGCTGGCTAGATAGTATGGATGACATTTCAATATTGGCTCTGCGCTCAATCTCTTCAAGTACTTTCCGCTCTGTAGGCATACTGGTAGCAGTCATCCCAGCTGAGTAAATTAACGGCTTTATATCATCTCTAACCATCTATGTCAAGGTTTTTGGGTTACAGCCACTAAATAAAGCTGTCACTAAGCCTCTGTTGTCTGAAACAACTTTTCTACTTCTATTATGGTACTGCGAGCATCTTCAAATTACGAGCCTTCCTTCTCGTTTGCCTCCTCCAATTAAACCTGAAATTAAATATGTAATTTGACAAACTTCATCTAATTAACTAATCTTCAATCAGATATATATAAAGTTATCTTGATAGGAAATTAGAAAATCCAAAAATAACCAAGTATAACTGGCAAAGGTTATAATCCAAATGCCATAAACATGTAGACTAAAACACAAGTGAGTAGAATTCTTCCATTTCTTTTCCAAATTATTCTTAAGTATTGAAAGTCAGTTATCAACCAATGAGAGGACCTAGAGCTCCTTTCTGGTACCTAAAAGATATCTGCAAATTCGGTTATAAACAGTGTACATATGGGGCACCTTTCTCAACTACATTCATGTTGTCTGCTATCACAAGAGCACGGGGTTTGGTAAAACCCCTAAACAACACCTATCCGGACATATTTCAATCAGAACTACAATCTGTTAGCAAAGGCCATGGCAATATATATTTCAACAATGGATTAGTGCAATGGATTTGATCATCAGACCATCCAGCTTTGGTGCACAACAAACTTCAATACTGAAACAGAACTAATGAAATGATATTGAATATCATTCTCCATCCCTAACTTTTAAATCAAATTCAATCAGGACCAAGTCATTGGTATACTAAACCCTGATTGGGATGATCAATGGGACTCTTGTAGAACAAACAATGAAAAAGAATCACATCATTGCTTATTAACAGTGAATTCAAAAAGAGAATAACTTCATCAAATACAAATGTACAATACCAAAGTTCCATTAAGGTCAGCCAATGAAGCCTCTAGCCGCTTGCGATAATCAGGGATCATCTACCAGCACATTTTCCTGTACCACCAAATAAAAATTTATATCTATAGAAAACAATATACATGAAGAAATTCCAAATTACAGATACTCATTTTTAGTAGGTGAACAAATATTAAATGAAAAATAACATGGGATTTCATAGATTCAACAGTAAGTTTACTGTCCCAAACAACGCTTAAATAGCAACAATTGGAGACAGTGACATCTATTGCTTGAGGTCAAAAGGGTCAGCTCATTTCTCTTTCATGTCAGCTGTTTTTGTAGTTTCCTTTTCAACCTGCAGCTATTTAACAATTCGTTTGCAAGTTGATGTCTTGATTTTCAGATATCTAACTGTTGCCATGAGCCCATGACTAAACTGTAAAAAACCAAATGCTTTCTGTTATTGATTTTCATACCATAAATCCAAAGATATATACCATATTCCTTTGGTTCAATAAATAGTTTATCCTTTCAGCCTACATTTCTATTATCACTTTTACTATTAGTTTCCTTGCATTTTCTAGGAACCCAAACAGATGGTTTAGATTTTTTTGGAGAGAAAAGTAAACATTTCATTAGGTAGAAAATTATTATTATTATTATTTTAAAATTGTAAAGATCAGGCTTGGTCAATCTTGTTTGGTAAATGGAAAGAAATCCCCCAAAGCATGACAAAAATACATACATATGAGAGGGGATCTGCAAATCAGAGGACTGAAAGTTGAAGTGAAGCTTCAGAAAGTAAAAAGAAAGACAAGAAAGAGAAAATGAGAGATACTCATAGCGCGGGAATACTTCAAGGATTCTTCAGAAGGTTTATTAAATGGAAAAAAATTAAAATTAAAAAACCTTGCAAAGAGAAATTGAAATTAGTGAGACGAACAGAGGTCAGAGACGAGAGGTTGAGAGAGAAAGCTCCTAAGTTTGGAAGCAGCGTAGAGAGAGAAAAAAGTTTGGAAATTAAGCAGCAGTGAGCCTAAAATTGACGTTAACGGCAGAAAAGATAGTTATTTTTTTAAATAATCGTGACAACTAAAAACCCTCACTAGTGGAGTTTTTAATTTCCACAGTGAATAAGATAATAATCCTTATTCTAAATTGGAACTAAAAAAAACGATTTATATAAATTAAAATCATATTAACTAGTAAAGTATCCATGAGCTTTGAACCAAAAATAACAAATCAGGAAATGAGCCGGTCCTCTATGATTGGGTTTTTAAAATATTTGGACACTGCAAAAACAAATCTAAAATCTAAAGCCAATATCAACACTTTAAAAAGATTGATTATTATACATGAGCAACACTAATTGTTATTGAAAATTCTATCCATGATCCATCAATAGCATCATAGCATGCTCTTTTTTTTTTTTTTTTTGTCCCAATTGACAATGATCAGAATATGGCGGCGTAGCTGTTGTGCTCCCAAGTCCACAAACAGTTTGACTAGTGTGAGTGTGGCAGTGGCACGTACCATATCGATGCCAACGTTTGCATAAGCAACAATCCCACAAATATCAGAGCAATTGCCGAGCTGCAAGATCTCTTCATTTGTAGAATTCGAAGTCAGTGTCAGGCTTCTTCACATTTGTTCTGTAACCCTTTTCAAAGTCCTTGGGAAGTATGACATATCGGTTCTTGCGAACTGCATGCATACCGGCTTCTTGACAGATAGCCACAATCTGTGTGAATCAAACGGGCATGCCTAATGATGAGTGAAAAAATAAAATAAATATTTATGACCTAAACTACAATATATGCCATAGCTAACCTCCGCAGCACTAATTTTATCTGGCCGAGAAACGTAATCCTCCAAGTCCACCTCATCACTTAGGTTCATTTTAGCACTGCAAACCTGTGAAGGGAAACATCACCTTAAACACAGCTAACAAAATAAAATGTAACTTTTCCTAATAACAATCTAACCACGACGGATAGAAAGGAACAATAAGAAAATACACAAACTATAAAGACAATCGCTAATTGCACAGAGAATTTCTAAAGACAATGATGACATAGGCATTTATACATTGCCCTACTTGCCTGGAAAACAAGCCTCTTCTGCCTTCTATCAAGCAAAGGGAACTCAATCTTTCTGTCAAGCCTTCCAGGACGTAAAAGTGCAGGGTCCAAAGTGTCTGCCCGATTGGTTGCATAATGACCTTAACATTCACAGTCTGATCAAATCCGTCCATCTAGAGAAGTTGGTTGAAAAAGCAATAGTTCAGAAAAAAGGTCAAGTAAATTTAAAATATCAAACTCCTCAAATATTTTGAGGGATAATATTCTACGTAACATCTTTATTGATACATCAACAAATTCCTCAACTCATATATACCTGATTCAAAAGTTCCATAAGGATTCGCTGAACTTCTCTATCGGCTCCAGTTTGAGCATCAAATCTAGCAGTAGCAATGGCATCTACCTCATCAATAAAGATGATAGCTGGAGCATTCTCTTTAGCAAGACGGAAGACATCACGAACCATCCTTGGGCCCTGAAACAAAACAATGCTCAATATATTATTATCCACCAATAGAAGAAGAAGAGAGTGGTCAATAATTAACGGAATCAGTAATAACAAAAGTCAAGTATCATGGCAGGCAACTAAGTCTTACATTAATTAGTGAATGATGAACTGAATAATGAAAACTAAAAGAAAAATGACTACTAGATCCCCTTACCTCACCCAAATAGTTTTGAACAAATTCAGATCCAACAACTCTAATGAAGGCTGCAGTTGTATGGTTAGCAACAGCCTTTGCAAGCATGGTTTTCCCGGTGCCAGGGGGACCATAGAGTAAAACACCTCGAGGAGGGTCTATCCCAATCTGTTTGTAGAGCTCTTGATGAGTCAATGGTAACTCCACTGCCTCATGAATTTCCTGCTTTTGAATGTCACATCCTCCAATATCCTAAGAGAAGAGAATAAGGTCTCAGATGCCAGAAACAACCACCAAAGCATAACCATTATCATTTTTATTCCAAAAAAGAGATATGTATTCAAAGAGAGTCTTGCTAATGCACTACAGTCTACAGCAGAAGACTGACCCTAACAAAAGAATCTATATCCAACAATCAAACAATACAAGAATGCACACGAATCAATTTGATACTGTTAAGGTTTAGGTATCAAATATGACCTAAGGTCCAAATATGTAGTTGGTGTCTACAAAGGTTCCATTTGATAATTGAAAAAGGAATTCAAATTTAATGTGAGTATTTCTTTACGAATTATTGAATTGGATTTAAATTCATCATATACGAATTATTTTACCTATTCATCGACTCATTTATTGTAAATTTTATTTAATTAAAAAATAAAATAAAATGAAAAATATTTAAATTAATGTACCTCGTTGACATCTTAATTAGATTTTTAAAACAAATTTATCTAAATAAAAACAAAAAAAAAGTTGCAAAAAGAATAGAAATTAAAAAAAAAAAAATAAGATGCTACATTAATATATCAAATGAGAGCCAAATAAAAGTAAAAATAAACAGAATTTATATAATGAATAGATGAATGCATAGATTACATCTTAATTATTTATAAATATAATATTTTATCCCTAAAATAGTTTTTTTTTTTTTAAAGAAAGCTTAGTGTCAAATGAATCTCACTTTTAAAACTTAAAATTTATAAAAAAATATTTGTTAAATATAAAAAAATTAATTAAAAAGGACAAAAGAAAAAACTAAAAAAATTAAAAGAGTGCCACACGATACTTCTTTGATCATGTACTGTTTATTCATACATGATTAAAATTTAATTTTTCAATATCATATTTTCTCTTACAAGGCATAATATCTTTTACAATTTTGCTTTTAGAGCATTGTCATGGACCAAGGGCTGAATTTTTAAGTCCACTAACAAATTATAGAAAAAAAAGTTAAATTGATAAAAGAAATGCAATAATTATTCTTAAATTCTTACACTTTTCTTCGTATATATGCAAGTCAAATGAATAATAATTAATGAGTTTGTATATAGATTTATATGTAAAAAAATAAAAATAAAAAATAGGCACTGATTGGACAGTTAAAAAAGGAGTACCACACACGCGAGTTTAATTTAACTTTATATTATAATTTTTAATTGATTTGTTTGTTTATTAAATTTTTTAAATATGTTTTACTTGATAGATAATGAAAATGATTTAATTGAGATTGTAATTTACTTGTAATATTTTACCTTAAAAATAGACTCAAGATTTATAAGGTTAAGAAAATATTGGATAAACAAATTAATGAAAATAGTATATATATATATATATATATGATATTTGAGATTCAAATTTGATATCTCATATTTATACTTATTAAATCATATATCATATATAATATTATATTATAAGATACATGATTATTCAATAAAATTTATTTATGTATAATCTTATATACACAATTTATATTTTTGACACGTACAATAATTCTTTCATTATAATTGTCTGCCAATAACCTTATCATTTGAATTTTAAAAATGTTTCAAATCTTAAAAATTAGATTTATTCAAATATTTTTATGTTCAATATTTCATAATTTTTATCCTCATTTAAATAAGATAAAGTTATTTAGATCATTCCAATTAAAAATTAAAATCTCATTTAAAATTTATAAAATATGTACATAATTTTTATGTTACATTTAAATTATATAAGTACATTATAAAACAATTTTAAAGTTTTATATTTTTTTATTAATTAATTAATTAATTAATTATTATTATTATTAGATTTGTAATATATATTTTTAATATTTTCATCTTAAATCAATTGATTTTTGTGTCATAGTTAATTAACTTTTATTTTCACTTAAAATTATTTTTTAATATAAATTTAAGTAAAATGTTATAAAAAGATTTTCTTTGATAAGTTAAATAAGACCATAAATCCATAACAACATATAATACTTATATTTATTTATTATTTTTATTGCAATAATATTTTTTTCAATGTTTTATGAGTCCTATTATGTATGTAGAATAATGATAATTATATAAAAAAAATTCTTTAAGAAAATAATTAAGAACAAAATAAGTGAAAAAAAATCTTTTATATTCAATTTTGGTGTGGGGTTAAATTGACATCATACATAAAAAAAAAAAGATAATAATATATGACAAAACATTCACTAACCAAGTAATTAACTTTTAATTAAAACAATGTTAAATTTAAAACCAAATTAAATTATCGATCTTTTATAAATGTTTAAAAATAAATAATTAAAAATATATTTTTTCTAAATTCAAAATCACACATGTCTTTTTAACTTTTTTAATTTTTCAATATTTTATCTTTAGTTTCTTTTTAAAATAAAAAAAAATACATATCACTTTAACTCTATTAATAATATGTACTACCTCATTTTTTTCAATATTCGAATTTTCTTTAAAATTTATATTATTTTTTGATTTTGTTGTTTATTTTACTCAAATGATTTTTTTTTCTTTTGATATTATTTATATTCAATTCATTTTTATTTGTCAAACATTTCTTAATTGATATTTTTCAATATTTTAATCAAAATCATAATTTAGTGAAAGCATGTAAATTTTTTTATTATTTAATTGTTTATTTAATATTTTATTTTTATGCTATTTTAAAAAACCAATATTATATATATTTAATTCTTTTTTACTTTTTGTTCCATATCTAATATGTTATTTTTTTTAGATTTGTTTTCAATATTTTGATCAAGATAATAATAGTAAAGTTTAATTTTTATGATATTAATTAAATATGTATTTATATTTTATATATGTCATAAAATTTTAAAAACTTAGATATAATTGTAAAAAATATATAAATTTTGTAATTTAAACATATATTTGAAAAAAAAATTTCACACAAGAGCTACAAGTTAGTTAGATTAGATGACTTATAACGTGTGCGTAAAATTTCTCACAATGTGACACGTTTATTTACATTTTTACTAATATTTATATAATTTCTTTTCAATTCTTTTTTTAGATTTAAATTTTTTAGTAAAAAATCAAAACTTTTGTAAGGACAAAAAAATTAGAAGTTGGGGTACTAATGTAGTAATACCCAAAACTTCAAGGACTAACCGCATATTTTATCCAAATAAAGCGTAACCTTCACGCTTTGATAAACCTATATAATTGCTTTTCAATTCTTTTTTAGATTTAAATTTTTTAGTAAAAAATCAAAATTATTATAAAGAAAAAGAAAATTAGAAGTTGGGGTGCTAACATAGTAATACCCAAAAGGACTAACCGTATGTTGTACCAAAAGAAAGAGTGAAGCATGTTGTATCAAAAAGAAAGCGTGAGCTTCACGCTTTGATAAACCCGATACGGTGAAATTGAAAAGCTTCCTTTCGGGGTTCAGCCATTTTTTTTACTATTTTTATTGTTTTTTAAATTTTAAACTCAATAAGGTAGCAGGCCGTATATGAAAAGGTTTTTTATGTAGAAAAACTATAAAAAGTTCTTAAATCTGAAATTGCAAAAACACGCGTCCTAAAAGGAAAAAAAAAAATAAAGATAGTGCTATCTTCTATTATAACTCGCGAGACTCAGAGTTTCAACATCAGAGTCGTGCGATTTTTCTTTTTATGTGACTCGTGTCAATGAATTTATCTATTCATTATAAATTAATTAATTTCTTAATCTCCGATTTTAAGCAATCAAAATTACAATTAGATTAAATTTAGAGAGTAGACAAAATAATGGTTCCTCTCTATTTATGACTTTACAATATAAATTTTTAATTTTTTTAGACAACTTTTTAATAGTTTTTCGGTGACATATTTGATACCCATGAAAAGGTTTTTTCAAGACATTTATAATGGATTTTATACCTTTTCATTTGATTGTGTATTTTAAAAATTATAATATTTTTAAAATTGATAAAAATAATTTTTGACAATTTTAATAACACAACTTTATGTCACTGAAATTTCACATTTCAATAAGTTTTTTAATTAATTTTTTGATGATTTTTGTAATATGATATGTGATCTTAATTTTAGTATAAGTGACTCGATTAAAAAAATTTTTTGTTAAAAGAATTAAAATTTTAAAACTAATTAAATAATTTTAAAATTTAAATATCGAAATACAAATGCAAAAACAAACAATAGAGAGATGAAGGCGGAGGCAATAGATACCTGCTATTGCGCACTATATGTGCAACATAGGTCTTTAGTTGCATATTCATTCTGGAAATTGCATGCGTGGAATACATACTATCCATATACTAGAAACCGAATCTCGGCCTCTCTTCCTCTCGGCCTCTACTTTACATCGCATCAGCTTCGTTAGCATCATCATTGGGTGCAGCTCTCTCAACCTTAATAGAGTGATAATATAAACGACGCAAAAGCTTACCAAACAACTTGATTTCATCTTCAGATACGTGCTCATAAATTGTCACTACATCACCAACTCTTAGATCATGAAAATCAACAAAAAGTAGCCATTCCTTCTGCAAAACAGGCTTTTTGAAGCCTGTTTTGCGGATCGAGCAAGCAAACGTCCACACGCGCCCACTACTCTCTTCTTCATGAACTGGAAACTCCATGGGACGAGATCTGCTACTTGGGAAGAAGGCAAGACTCTTGGTGGGTATATCCAATCTTTTGCTAATATCAGTTGGAGCGAGAAGCTTGGAGAAGATCCGTCTCCTCATATCTGTGCATATATATTGTTAAAAGTATAATATTATCACTCTTTCTCTTTCCAGACAAAACATTGAAAAAATTTCAAATTATTAAATCATAGCTCAAAACAATTTCATATTTTTCAAAAAAAAAAATGGAAGATTCAGTAAGAGAAACTGATTACCTTCTTGAAATGCAATTTGAAACGTTTATTATAGTGATGAAAACGGGGAGCAATTGTTTCGTTTACTCTCCAAATTTGCTCATAGGTTAGAATCAAATATGAAAAGGTTGACATGTTAAAAATACATAAACAAATAATTATAGACGCGTGTCACAAGATAAAGCCGATCGTACAATCTATTTTTTTTTTACGTTTTTAAAATTGATATAAAATTAACACGTGTCTTATCTTTTCAATTTCACCGGTTTATCAAAGTGTAAAGCTCACACTTTCTTTTGATAAGATATACTTGTAATTTTTTGACCTTATATACGATTTTGATTTTTTATTAAAAAATAATTGAAAAAAAAAACATCATATTAGTAAAAATGTAAACAAACGTGTCACGTATGAGAAATTTTTATACACACATTGTAAGTCATCTAATCTAACTAGTTTATAACTCATATTATGGATAAATTATTTTATTTATTTAAATATATATTTATATCAAATATTGTGGTTGGGAACGGAAGCTCCAACGGGAGTTTCGGTTCCACCACCATTGCTAAGGCTGCCATTCGCGCTTTCTCCGACTTCGAATTTGGCTTGAAGAGCAAGAAAAGGAAAAGTAGAAAAGATTAAAAACTACCAGTCCTTGGGTTTTCATAGACTTCCATGTTTTTTTGAAAACGACGCCGACGTAACTTTGTCAGACTTTTCTGCTTCAGCCCAATATGTTATAATCCAACATAGACACCGGTGCTTCTATTTAATAAAATTTATCAAAACATCTATTTTAGTATAAAATTTAATAAAAGAATAAATAATAATATTCATTTAGGTGGGATATCGCTCATTGTTATGGATTAAAATTTTTTTATTTATAATTTTTATTCATAGCTTTTTTAATTTTATTTAATTTTAAAAAAATAAAAGATAAAAAAACTCAAATGAAAGCGAACATGATACTTAAATTGACAAATTTTTTTTTACAAAATATCAATTATAAGAAAATTTTTAATTTTTTTGTGTGAAACTCATTTAATATCAAATTTTAAATAAAAAATCAATAAATACATATATAAATATAAAATTAAATAAATATACTTTTATTCTATCATTAGTTTTTATTAAAAATCAACTTGGATTGATTCAATATTGATTTTTTTTAAATACGTTCATATCGAATCTAAACAGATAAAAATTTATTATATATTAATTATTTTATCATCTTTATTAATCTACTCATTTTATTATAAAATTAATTTGATTAGAAAATAAAAAATATACAAAAAGAAATAAACAAATGAGAATTCGACATTGACACCTTTATTAACATTTTTTTTTACAAAAATGATCTAATTAAAAAACAATAAATTAAAAAAAAAGCAAAAAAATTTTAAAAAGAGAAAAAATGACCACTATTAGACCGAGTCAAATTTCAACTCATCATATACGAATTATTTATCTATCCATCAACTCCTTTGTTGCAAATTTTATATAATTAAAAATTGAAATGAAATGAAAAAAAATAAAATTTATTGTACCTCGTTAACATCTCAATTAGGCTTCTAAAACAAATTTATCTAAATAAAAACAAAAAAGAGCTGTAAAAAAGGATAAAAAATTTAAAAAAATAAGATATTACATTAATATATTGAATGAGAGTCAAATAAAGATAAAAATAAACAGAATTTATATAATTAATGAATGAATGAATTGTATCTTAATTATTTATAAATATAATATTTTTATTAAAAAAATAAAGATTAAAAAAAAAGCGTAGAGTAAAGTGGGTCTCACTTTTGAAAATAAAATTTATAAAAAATATTTATTAAATATAAAAATTAATAAAAAAAGGATAAAAAAACTGAAAAAAAATAAATAAAATAAAATAAAAGAGTGCCACATGATACTTCTTTGATCATGTAGTGTTTGTTCATACATGATTAAAATTTAATTTTTAAATATCATATTTTCTCTTGCAAGGCATAACATCTTTTGCAATTTTGCTTTTAGAGCTTTTTCCTTGGACAAAGGGCCGAATTTTTAAGTCCACTAACAAATTATAAAAAAAAAAAAAAAAACTTAAATTGATAAAAGAAATCCAATAATTATACTTAAATTCTAACACTTGTTCTTGTCTTCGTATATATGCAACTCAAATGAATTAATAATTAATGAGTTTGTACATATATATATATATATAAGGTACTAATTGGACAGTTAAAGGAGTACCACACACACAAGTTTAATTTAACTTTATATTATACTTTTTAATTGATTTGTTTGTTTAGAACCACACACGCGAGTCTAATTAAATATGTTTTACTTGATAGATAATGAAAATTATTTAATTGTGATTGTAATTTACTTGTAATATTTTACCTTAAAAAAACCTCAAGAATTATAGGTTAAGAAAATATTGGATAAACAAATTAATGAAAATAGTATATTTATATATATATATATATAAGATATTTGAGATTCAAATTTGAGATTTCATATTTACACTTATTAAATTATATATCATATATAATATTATATTATAAAATATCTGATTATTTGATAAGATTTACTTACATATAATCTCACATAAAATAATTCTTTAATTGTAGTTGTCTATCAATAATCTTGTTATTTGAATTTAAAAAATGTTTCAAATCTTAAAAATTAGACTTATCCAACTATTATTATGTTAAACATTTCATAATCTTTATCCTCATTTAAATGAGATAAAATTATTCAGATCATTTCAATTAAAAATTAAAATCTCATTTAAAATTTATAAAATATGTACATATTTTTTATGTTACATTTAAACTATATAAGTACATTATAAAACTATTTGGAAGTTTTAGATTTCAATTATTTATTATTATTATTATTATTATTATTATTATTATTATTATTATATGTTATGTAAAGTGTAGATGTATTTAGATATTGCCTTCTTATTATTAGATTTGTAATATATATTTTCAATGTTTTCATTTTAAATTAATTAATTTTTGTGTTGTAGTTAATAAAACTAAAAGCATGCATAGAGATGTATATTGATATAATTTCATCATGCACAACAAATATATAACTTTTACTTTTCACTTTAAATTATTTTTCAGTATAAATTTAAGTAAAGTGTTATAAAAATATTTTCTTTAATAAGTTATATAAGACCATAGGTCCATAATAACATATAATACTTATAGTTATTTTTTATTTGCATTATAATAATTTTTTCCAATGTTTTATATGTCATATAATGTATATAGAACAATGATAATTATATAAAAAATTCCTTAAGAAAATAATTAAGAATAAAATAGGTGAAAAAAATCTTTTATATAGATGATAAATTGAAATTTTATTGTGGGATTAGATCGACATCAAACAAATAAAAAGAGAATAATATATGACAAAACATTCACTAATCAAGTAATTAACTTTTAATTAAAATAGTGTTAAATTTAAAACCAAATTAAACTATTGATATTTTTATTATAAATATGTAAAAATAAATAATTAAAAAATATTTTTTTTCTAAATTCAAAATCGCACATATCTTTTATATCTTTCTCAATTTTTAAATATTTTTGTTGCTAGTTTCTTTTTAAATTAAAAAAAAAATATTACTTTAAGTTTATTAATAATATGTACTTCCTCTTTTTTTTTTCAGTATTCAATTTTCCTTTAAGATTTATATTACTTTTTTTATTTTATTGTTTATTTTACTTAAATGATTTTTTTTCTTTTGATATTATTTATATTCAACTCATTTTTGTTTGTCAAACATTTTTTAACTGATATTTTTTAGTATTTTGATTGAAATCATAATTTATTAAAGGTATGTAAATATTTTTTTTATTATTTAATTGCTCATTTAATATTTTATTTTTATGTTATTTTAAAAAACCAATATTATTGATATTAAATTCTTTTTTACTTTTTGTTCCATATCTAATATGTTGTTTTTTTCAAATTTGTTTTCAGTATATTGATCAAAATAATAATAGTAAATTTTAATTTCTATGATATATTAATTGAATATGTATTTATATTTCATATATGCCATAAAATTTTAAAAATTTACATATAACTGTAAAAAATAAATAAATAAATTTTGTAATGTAAACATATATTTAATAAACAAAATAATTCATTCATGAGTTACGAGTTAGCTAAATTAGATGACTTATAACGTGTGCGTTAAATTTCTCACAATGTGACACGTTTATTTACATTTTTATAATATTCATAATTTTTTTTCCAATTCTTTTTTAGATTTAAATTTGTTAGTAAAATATCAAAATCATTATAAGGACCAAAAAAATTAAAAGTTGGGGGTACTAATGTAGCAATATCCAAAACTTAAAGGACGAACTGCATATTTTATCAAAAGAAAACGTGAGCTTCACGCTTTGATAAACCCGATACGATGAAATTGAAAAGCTTGCCTTCCGGGCTTCAGCGATTTTTTTTACTATTTTTATTTTTTATTTTTAATTTTTTTAACTTAATAGGATGACAGGGAGTAAATGAAAAGGTTTTTTTTTTTTTTTTTTATGTAAAAAAGTATAAAATTTTTATTTTCTGTCGTAATTTAATGATCACAAAAGTTTTTAAAAAAACATAAAAATTTAATTTTGAATCAATCCCCTCTCTCTTATCTTATAGTAGGGCTTTGCCTCCTTAGGAATAAATTAAAACTGACATTACATAAATACGCGTTGAAAAATAAAAAAAAACTAAAGATAACGCTCATAATTTGTGAGAGTTAGAGTTTTAACATTAGAGTCATGCGATTTTTCTTTTTTTTTTTATTATATGATTCGCATCTATAAATTTATTTTTTCGCTATAAATAAATTAACTTCTCAATATCTGATTTTAAGAAATCAAAATTATAATTAAAATAAAATTATAGTGTAAATGAAATAATAACTCATTTTTATTTATGATTATATAATATAGATTTTTAATTTTTAAATGATTTTTTGGTAATTTTTCAATGGCATATTTGGTACCTACAAAAGGGTCTTCTCTAGACATTTTTAATGGATTTTGCACCCCCTCATTTGATTTAGTATTTTAAAATTTATAAATATTTTAAAGTTAAAAAAAATAATATTTAACAATTTTAATAACCTAACTTTAAGTCACTGAAACTTCACATTTTGATAAATTTTTTGGTTAATTCTTTGGTAGTTTTTTGTAATATGATATACGATCTTGATTTTGATATAAATAACTTGATCAAGGGATTTTTATGCTAAAAAAATAAAAGCCTTGAAAATAACCAAATAGTTTTAAAACCCATAAATTCTAGATATTTTTGTGATAATTTTCAAATTTTAGATCTTCAAAACTTATGATTTTTAGCGTTTTTTTAAGTGAAACAAAATTTTAAATTATAATATTACATGTAAACTATGAATTAATGTTGCTTTTACCTCTGGATTTAATATAATATATTAGATACAAATACTCAAAGTAGAGTAAATGATTGAAAATTCAAAATTTCAACCACTTATAAAAATTATTTTTAAATTATTTTGAAAATTATTTTTGCCTAATAATTCATCTAATTTGTTATAAACAGTATAAATTTTGATTGTATAAATTTTAATCATTTTTTGTATGAATTAATATATTTTGTAAAATTATCTTTAAGTTGTCAATTTACAAAAAAAAAAAATTATTTTTCCTAAGAAGTTTTTCAAAACTAAATATAAAGTAATGTCATGATTTATCTCATCCAAATACTAGGTTTGATATTGATTTTGAGTTTTAGCCTATTATTTCAATTTTTTGATATTTTAGTATTATTTTAAAATCATAAAATAAAATCTTTTTTACTTACAAAATATATTTTTAGAATTAATTTTAATTAATGAAAAATGTTGCTACACCTTAAACACCTTAAAATGTCTACTAGAAAAGCTAGGTCATTATTTTGATAATAGATAAGTTTTGATTTGTGGCTTCGAATATTGTTGAATTAATAGGTTATGTGTGGTTTTGAATTCTTTCTTTTTGGCGTCATTCTTTGGCAAGTATATATAAGTAATTTGATATCTTTTCGATTTTTCACTCTCTAAAAATTAGTCTCAGTATGTCTAGAGTTTATATATATAATGTATATTGTTTTGTCCATTTGTTTTGTAAATCGGGTTAAACATACAAAATGTATATATATAATTTTTTTTATTATGAATTTGGATATGATTTTGTTATTTCTTTAATATCTGAATATGATTTCATAATAATATATTGATATATCCATCAATTTTTTAAATATGAAATTTTACTTTTTAATGATATACGAAATTTATTATTTACGAAATAATGTTATGAAAAAGTATATGAATATTGATTTTATTTATGTTTGGTAATCTAAAAATATTTTTTGATTTTATATTCTAGTATGGCTATGTTTTGACCTTGCTAATGAGAGTTAATTATTGATCATGTCGATATGTACTTTATAATCTAGAAACTAGTTTCAAATGTGCCACTAATTGAGAATAGTTGTTTTGTTCACTGTGCCATCGGTAATATACTTTTATCCTATTACAATAAAAGAGAAATTATGATTTTGTTCTATTAAGTGGAATAATTTAGTTACTTCTGATATACTTTAGTTTTATTACACTAAAAGAGTAATTCTTATTTTGACCTATGCTACAGAGGTAAAGTTTGATCATAGTATGTTAGAGAGACTAATAAAACTTATAATTTTATAATATTTTATTTTGCTTTATAATATGAGAATATGATTTTGAGAATATGATTTGTGAAAATATGTTTGTGAATACAAGATTACCCAAAATATTTTTAAATTATTCAATCAATATTTTGACCTAAATATTTTGTAACATACTTAATCAAACAAAAGGATGTTAGTTACTTGCTGAATCATCGTATTTTTTTTTAATTTTTCTTACTTTCAAATTTAGATATTTGCATATTTGGAACTTAGTTTTGACAAGAAATTATGTTGCAAGACTTTATCTTTCTTTTGCCATTATATAGCTTTTTAATTTGAGTACCTTGATATAATAAAATTAAAATATTATTGTATTTTTCGATTAAGTGTAACATGTGAATTTCAAAAACTTGATTTTATAAACTGTAATTTTTGAAAAGCCTTTAGAGTTTGATTTTTAATTAATATGGTATTTTAAAGTTTGATTAGTATGATATCAGTTTTTTTACATGCTTATAGGATCTTCTTATGAGTATGCAGCATTGTAAGTCATAAATCTTCAGATTTAGGGCATGACATAGGGTTAAATCAACATTATGTAGATAAAAAGATAATAATATATGACAAAAAATTCATTAACTAAATAGTTAATTTTTAATTAAAATAATGTTAAATTTAAAAAATAAATTATTGATTTTTTTACTATAAATATGCAAAAAATAAATAATTAAAAAATATTTTCTCTAAATTTCAAATTACACATATCTTTTCTATCTTTTTCAATTTTCAAATACCTTACTATTAATTTCTTTTTAAATTCAAAAAATGCATGTCACTTTAAGCCTATTAATAATAATACATGATATGTCAATTTTTTCCCAATATTCAATTTTCCTTTAAAATTTATGTTGCTTTTGTGATTTTGTTGTTTATTTTATTTAGATGATTTTTTTTTCCTTTTGATATTATTTATATTCAATTCTTTTTTGTTTGTCACACATTTCTTAATTGATTTTTTCTGTATTTTGATCAAAATTATATTTTAAAAAAGATATGTAAATATTTTATTATTATTTAATTAATCATTTAATATTATATTTTGATGTTATTCTAAAAATCTAATATTATATTTACATTCAATTTTTTTTCACTTTTTATTCTATATCTAATATCTCTTTTTTTTTCACATTTATTTTCAGTATTGTGATCAAGATGATAATAATAATAATAATAATAATAATAATAATAATAATAATAATAAAGTTTAATTTTTATGACATGTTAATTGAATATATATTTATATTTTATAAGTCATAAATTTTAAAAACTTAGATATAATTATAAAATATATATAAATTTTAGGATATAAATATATATTTAAATAAATAAAATAATTTATGCATAGTATCAGTTACAAACTTGTTAGATTAGATGACTTACAACGTGTGTATAAAATTTCTTATACGTGACACGTTTGTTTACATTTTTACTAATATGACGTTTTTTTTTTTCAATTCTTTTTTAGTAAAAAATCAAAATCCTATATAAGGACCGAAAATTAAAAGTTGAGGTACCAATATAGCAATACCCAGAACTTAAAGGACTAACAATATAATTTATAAAAAGAAAGCGTGAGCTTCACGCTTTGATAAACCCAGTGAAATTGAAGAGCTATCGTTTCAGGCTTCAGCGAATTCTTTTTTACTTGTTTGTTGTTTTTTACTCTGCAACAGAAGTTATTGTAGGGCGGTTTTCTTTTAATGCAAAAAAACTATGAAAATTTTTAAAAACTGAAATTACATAAACACTCGAAAAAAAGAAAAATAAATAAGGATAGCGCTATTCTCTAATATAACGTTCGAGAATCAGGGTTTTCGCGTTAGAGTCGCGCGATCTCTTTCGCTTCGTGTCTGTGATTCACGTCTATGAATTTATTTATTCATTATAAATAAATCAGTCTCTCCATCTCTGATTCTAACTTATCAGAATTAGAATTAGGGCCAATTTTGAGAGTAGACGAAACAATGGCTCCCTTCTGTTTACGTGGCCGTTTTCATCACTATAATAAAAGTTTCAAATTGCATTCCAAGAATGTAATCGGTTTCTCTTACTGCATCTTTCATTTGTTTTTTTGAAAAATATGAAATTGCTTTGAGCTATGATTTAATAATTTGAAAATTTTTCAATGTTTTGTAGGGAAAGAGAAAGAGTGGAACGAAGAACATGCAAGAGAAGTTAAGGAGGCTGAAAGCTGAGATGGAGGAAATCAGCGAGGAACAGAAGAATATAAGAGAAGGGCAGAGAAAAGTGAGGGAAAAATTCGAAGCGATTGAAAGCGAGTGTGAGGAATTGAAGAGAGAAACTAAAACCATTATCCAGCAAAGTGCCCGGACCCAAATCAAGTTGGCCCTCATGTTCCGAATTTTCAAAGCCTCCCAACAGGCTGATCTCGCCACTGTCGCCAATCTCAAGAACTTGCTTCGGTACTTTTTTTTTTCTCAATTTTTTTATTCTCAATGTTTGTTTACGCTTTAATTTGGCCTCCCTTTGGTTGTTAGTTGTTGCGTTTTTGTATATATGAAAATGTATTTTTATATATTTTTCATGGACCAATTTTGTTAAATTTTAATTATTTTCTATGTTGATATAAAATTTCTTTGATCATGACTAGTGATTTATGTAAACTGTACTTGGATTTCATAGTTTTTAGGGTGATTGTGTTTCAATTTGCTTAAGGCTTTATTCGTTATTGTTGTTTTTTTTTTTTTTTTTGGATGATGGAAATTCTATCATACAAAGACCCTGGATAACTTGCTACTGAAGAAACTAAGTTAAACCAATATAGAATTAAGATTTTGGTATTGAGGCTTCACTGCTGAGAAATTCCTTCATTTATTGGCTTCTTACTTAGCAAGCTCTGATATAGAATTAAGCCATGGTTGAACATCATTTGTATCAGACTTTAAGATCATTGCAGCTACTTTATTATTGTTATAGTGCTTCATAGAGTTCCTTTTGTTTTGAACTTAGTAAATGTAATTGGACCAACCAACCCTTAGCACATTGGCAACAAAACTATTGCCTCATGTCCCCAATAGACCCAAAAAGCTCATAATCTGAATAACCAACCATTTGTTTATTCCTGAAGCTTACATTAGATTAGAAATAATAAAGATTGGAATGAATTGAAATGTTCTATGAACAGAACTTAACTAAAGTTGCAATCCAGTCGAGGATTGCCAACCACTAAATAATAGACTGTTTTCTAGAAGTTTATGCCAGGGAACCCTGGGGTTCTTTTCCCTAAGACACTCTACAATGAGTAGTCTTGAATTTCCAGAATTAAAAGGATTCTTTCATATTCAATTTATGCCTGAATCTAGATCTCGCTTAATCTGCCGGAGTGCCAGGCAAAGAAGCTTTCTCCACTTCCAAGTACAAAACACAAGAATATGGACCTGTCACTGCTTTGATTTATCTTAGGTTTTAATTGTGATTAAAATTTTGCTTCTGGAAGAAAAGCTATTTAGAAAGTTGTTTGACTCATAATTTAATTGATGGCTTTTCAATTTCACCAATTCTTTTTTGCTTTGCTATTAAAGCAAACAATTATGCATTGATCTAGTTATATATATATATATAGATACATATTTCTTTTTTAAATAGGGTAGGACAAATTGGCTTTAAGTTGGTCGATGGAATAGAAAGAAACTATATGAAAGAGAGATTTAGGGATCACAATTACTTGATTCAATCAAGTACCTCTTTCTATTCTTTTGTCTATGGAAAGATTATATTTGAAATGATCCTTTTCTACTGGAAATTATCCTTTTTTCCCTTCCTGTTATCCTTTTTCCAATTTCCTTTCCCTTACTAAATATGCAGTTAGTGCAGCCTTGACTACTGTTAATTGAATTATATCAGTCGTCCTTAATGTATGCAGCCAGGAAATGGCCTTTTAGTATCCCAAGATTTTTATGATATTTCTGGATGCAAATGGTGCTTGTAAAACTAAATAAATTGTTTTTCATTTTTGCAGTGAAATAGTACGAAGAGAGAATGAGGAAAGGCAAGCATCAGGTGACAATTGAACTGAATGGAGAAATTTCGTCTGCTGGTAGAAATATTAAGTATAGAATCTAGTGAGTAATAAAGTGGTTGCTGTCTTTTAGAATTGAGTTTGTTGTTATCAACTTATGTTTAATCTAGTTTTTTCATGTTTGGTGTTTTGTGACAACTTCAACTTGTTGAACTGTTATTGTGTCTTAGGATGAAATTTACATGTAAGGAATGCCTTAAAACCAACAAGTGCGTAGAAAATTTTATAATGCAATCTATAAGTCTATGGTTCTACTAGAATATTCTATGAGTTTGTGGTGCTTTATACCATGAGGAGCAAATTTGTGCTTATAGTTTGTGCAATTTCACTGTATTGGAGGAGTGATTTGAAGAACGTGGAGCTTCTGGGATCCAAATTGCTAGTTATTGTAAATATTTGTGTGTGTGTGTCTAAACTCACACAAAGAGTCATGCAACTCTGAGACAGTTTAGGGGTCAGGAGTAGGAAGTTCTGGCTTGGATGCTTTTGCAAGGTCTTCTTGAGTTATGAATGAGCCAAATAAGCTAGATAGATAGTGTCGTTTGGGTTCAGGGTTCATTACTATCCATTCCAATGTCCTAGGGTTTGTGCCGCAAGTCAAATTACATAGTAAACCTCATGTTGGAATGACATGGTCATAGGATGATAACCTAGTTTCTGAAATGATAGTTGCTATGTACTTTGCTTGTGGCTTTTGTAGCCAGATGTTAAAGGGGGAGAAACTGGTGGAGGAAGAATGAACCATTATCTTCTTCTGTCCTCTTCCTGGAATAAGTTGTAGCTGGGCTGGAAGATGTCTGATAAAAACAATAGAAGGTTGAAAGAGCTCACTTTTAACTGACTAGCTAGTTGTCATTTGAAGAATTTTTTCAGAATTTTGAAGTTGTTAGTTTTCATTTTCTGATGATTGACCTTTCAAGAACGCGTCCTGAATTACTTGATTCTGAAAGCACGTTTTTAGATATCAGTGAGTGACTGGGAAAAAAAAAAGAACAGAAATTGGCGGAATCATGTTTGCTTAATGAATATTTTGTGAAACCAATAAGAAGGGATGGTTATGAACAAAATTCTTTTTTGTGCTGGAACTTTTTAACTCTTTCTTTTAGGACCAAGGAAAGCTTAGAAGGCATTCCGTACTTATGGGGGATAAATCCCACTCTAATGTGCTTTAATAGATGGTGGTATATGTAATGAGAAATGAGAAAATTAATGGGGTGTATTAATGTAATGGTAAATGTAGGATTAAAATAAATGATTTTTACTATGTTATCAAAATTAATTAACCCAAATATGAATGATTTTTACTGTGTTTTCAAAATTAACTAAAATAGTCTTTCTTGTTAAGAGGTATTGCTTGTGATCAAATGGGGTGTGGACGGTTTAAAAACATTTAAAAAAAAGTTAATCCAAACCCCAATTACGCACTCAATTTGATCCAACATAATTTAATCATGAAAACTCAACAATATATTTATGTTAACACTTCCTTTAGTTTAAAAGAATCGAAACTATTAATCAACAAGAAGTGCTTTTAGCAATAATAAAATAAAGTAATGAAAGTTGGAGTTAAAGTCGAAGGATATATAATCTTCAACACTCTTTAATCTATGCTTACATTTTGTAGAGGTTATGGGAAATTGTTTAAATGATTTTGCGATGGGTACAAATTATTTAAATTTAAAGTATTTTTCTTCATATATATAATATATATATATATATATAAACTATTTATTTATGAGATACTAAATAATATTTAATGGTATTCATGGAATTGACTTGAGTTCGGGCCAAGCTCGTCAAACTTAGGCCCCATTTGGATTCTGCTGCAGCAACGATTAGGCGATAATGAAACTTGTAATCGCACCATTTTTTTCGTTTGGTAGCAAATGTGCTGTAGTTCATCGTGCTATAGCTCCAGTCATGTGTAAGACTCTCATATGTCCGACAAAACGCAAATTTTAATTGGGATTTTTTTTTTCAATTTTAACCCTCTTTTCTTTTATATATTTTTCAACTCTATCTTTTCTTTGCTTTTGTTTTACTTTTAATTTTTATATTGAAATTTTTTTACCATTAATTTTTTGATAAAATCAAATTATTTTTTTAAATTAATTTTAAATTATTTTGAAAATTATTTTTTCCTAATAATTTATCTAATTTTTTATAAACCATATAAATTCTAATCAATTTTTGTATGAATTCATATATTTTGTAAATTTATCTTTAAGTTGTCAATTTATAAAAAGAATTTATTTTTCTTTAGAAGTTTTACAAAGCTAAATTTAAAGTAATGTTTGATATTGATTTTGAGTTTTAGTCTATTATTTCAATTTTTGAATATTTTAATATTCTTTTAAAATCATAAAATAAAATCCTTTTTACTTACAAAATATATTTTGAGAATTAATTTTAATTAATGAAAAATGTTGCTACACCTTAAATACCTTAGAATGTTTACTAGAAAAGCCAAGTCATTATTTTGATAATAGATAAGTTTTGGTTTGTGACTTCAAATGTTGTTGGATTAATAGGTTATGTGTGGTTTTGAATTCTTTGTTTTTTTTTTTTTACTTCGTTTTTTAGCTAGTATACGTAAATAACTTGATATCTTTTTCTTTAAAAATCAGTCTCGGTATATCTAGAGTTTATATATATATATATAATGTATATTGTTTTGTCCATTTATTTTGTAAATCAGATTAAACATGCAAAATGTATATATATGATTTTTTTTTATTATGAATTTGGCTATGATTTTGTTATTTCTTTGATCTCTGAATATGATTTCATAATAATATATTGATATATCCATCATTTTTTAAATACGAAATTTTACTTTTGAATGATATACGAAATTTATTATGTACGAAATTATGTTATGAGAAAATATATGAATATCGATTTGTTTATATTTGGTAATCTAAAATTATAATTTGGTTTTATCTCTTAATATGGCTATGTTTCAACCCTGCTAACAGAGGTTATTTATTGGCCATATCAACATGTACTTTATGATCTAGAAACTAGTTTCGAACGTGCCACCAATTGAGAATAATTGTTTTGTTCACCGTGCCATTGGTGATATTCTTCTAACCCATTACAATAAAAGGGAAATTGTGATTTTGTTCTATTAAGTGCAATAATCTAATTACTTCTGATATACTTTAATCCCATTACATTAAAAAAGTAATTTTGATTTTGACTTATATTGCAGAGGTAAAGTGTGATTATAGTATGTTAGAGAGACTAATAAAATTTATAATTTTATAATAATTTATTTTGCTTTATAATACGAGAATTTGATTTTGAGAATATGGTTTGTGGAAATATGTTTATGAATACAATATTACCCAAAATATTTTTGAATCATTTAGTTAATGTTTTGACCTAAAATGTTTTGTAACATGTTTAATCTAAAAGAAAGATGTTGGTTACTTATTGAGTCATTGTCATAACATATAGATCAGTGGACCTACCGCTAGACATTGATTAAAGAAGTCATCATCAATCTTTATTATTTTGGTGTGATTGGTCACTTGATCGAATTTATCCCCTTTAAAAAAGAGTCATAAGATTGACTTAGGTATCTTTAAATAGTAAATTATAATCCACGAAACCAGATTTTAAGTTTAAAAGTACAGTTACGTGTGAAAAAAATTATAACACTCTTACAACGCCCATTCAAACAATGTTATTAGTTTGATTTCAAATTATCTAAGCCTTAAACATGTTTATAATTTACCCAAATATTTAATATTGAAAATTGATCTTAAGATTACTCCAATAGTTTGGTAGCAATTTAAGATAATTTTTTTATCTTAATAGTATTCATGGAGACTAGTATCATACTTTAAAGAGATTCTATTAGTGAATTTATTAATTTATTTTATTCAAAAAAATTAGCAAAGTCCTCAAATAGTTTAGTAAGATTTACTTTGAGGTAAATTTATCAATAGTTTGATGAGATTTTATTTGAAAATATTTATAAAAATTTTATTCTTTTGAAAAAATTCATTAAATCTCCCAATAGTTTGGTAAGACTTGATTTAGAAAGTAATCTTTCAATAGTTTGGTAAGATAAAAATAATTTTTTTATTTTTTGAAATTTATTTATGAAAATTTCAATAATTTGGTGGATTCCATAAAATTTAATCTATGAAAAATTCTTAAATAGTTTGGTAAGATTCATGAATTTATTTGAAAATATTTTTTTTTGTTTTTGGTTTTTCAAAAATAAAAATAGAATTTTTAAAAATATTTAATAAATAATAATTGCTCTATAAAAATAAAGAATTAATAAAAGTTAATAAAATAAAATAAATAAAAAAATTGAAAATAAAAAAAATCAAAATATAAAATAAATAAAAATAAAATTAAAAAAAAAGAGAAAACTTGCGATCGGGTCGGGTCGAACCATAGGTGGCGCATGGATTCTATTTGGATTATGCGTGTATCTGGGTTTATAAAAACGATGTCATTTTAAAACCCTATAAAAGCCAAGTTCTTCGTTTTGTCTTCAAAAGCTCTCGATCTCGTCTCTCTCTAGCCCGAAAAAATTCTTTGATTGCTCTTTAGGAAAACCCAAAAATTCAACTAAAAATTGGAAAACCCATTGATTTTTGGAAAACTAGCTGGAAACTGACTGAAAAACTAAAATCTTATCGAAAAATTCAATTGAAAAATTCAAAAATTTATCCCGAAACCTAGATTTTTTTTAGATTTTTCTCAGATTCTTTAAACTTTTTCAGAAATCCAAACTTGATTCCATAAATCTAAAATCTCAATCCTCACACCCTAGGACAAAAACTAGAAATCCAAACATCTTTCAACCACCCAGAAATTTCGAATTTAGAAACTTTGAATCCCAGAAACCCAAGTGACCAGACTTTTTCCCAGAATTGCAACAACAAAGTTTTTTTCAAAAATTCTCCCATGTCCTATTTTCTGTAATATTGTCCAATTTATAGGCCTATTTAGTAAAAATTTTAGAGATCAGATAGAACTGACCCAGGCTTGAATCCTGAGATTGAATTCTACCTGAACCTAATTTTAACCTTAAGTCCTTACTGATTTGTCTAAAAAAATCTTTGGATTTGATTCTGATTGACCATGTAGATTGGATTACTTTATGATTGGAGATTTTAGATTCCTTATTCAATTGTAATTTAGGAAGAAACGAAAAGAAAATAATAATAATAATAATAATAATATGTTATACTATACTATAATATAATACAGGTAATACTAACAAATAATAAAAATCAATCCCAATTGACCCCAGACACAGATGAATATCTATAGCTGCCTCTCTTTGCACATCCTTGTTAGACATGGATGATGTAAAGACCTAGACATCTATTTTATTTTGATCCAAAAATAAGAGTAAAATCAGTAAAAAAAAAATGAGCGAGATTGAGCCACAAGTTTGAAAAATGATCTGAACTAAACCGAAATTAAGTGATCAAGATTGAATTGTAAGTCTAAAAGATGATCTAGATCAACGACCAATATTGAACCATAAGTTTAAAAGATGATTAGGACTGAGCTGAGATCAAATGATCGAGATCGAATCACAAGTTAAGAAAGCTGACCTAGATCGGGTCTAGGTCAAACAATCGAGATTAAATTACAAGTTGAGAAAATGATCTGGACTGAGCTGAGATCGAATGATCAGATTGAACCGTAAGTCAGAGAAATGATCTAGACTGAGCAGAGATCAAATGACTAAGATTAAACCACAAGTCAAAAAAATAATCTGGACTAAGCTAAGATCGAATGATCGAGATTGAACCAAAAGTTAAGAAAATGATTTGGATTAAGCTGAGATCGAACGACTAAGATTGAATCATAAGTAAAAAAAAAAAATTTGGACTGAGTCGAGATCGAATGATTAGGATTGAACCATAAGTCAAGAAAATGATCTAGACTAAGCCAAGATCAAACGATCAGAATTGAATCATAAGTTAAAAAAATGATCTGGACTGAGTCGAGATCGAATAACTAGGATTGAACTATAAGTTAAAAAAATGATCTGGATTGAGCCAAGATCAAATGACCGGGATTGAACTACAAATAAAAAAAATAAACTGGACTGAGCCAAGATCAAACGACCGGGATTGAACTACAAATAAAAAAAATAAGCTGGACTGAGCCAAGATTGAACGATCAGGATTGAATTATAAGTAAAAAAAATGATCTGGACTAAACTGAGATTAGGGTCGACAAATCAACCCGAAACCGTTGGGTTTCGACCCGACCGGATTATTTAGAGGAAAATTTTTTTTTGAAAAAATGGATTTTCGATCGGGTCGGGTTTATGTGAAACTTGATCTGAAATATTTACCAAAATACCCTTATTATATATATATAAGTAATTTCTTTTAGGGTTTTTAAACTTTGTTTCTTTTGGCAGCCCCTGTTTTGTTCTTTTATATCCTTTCTCCACATTAGGTAGTGAAAATCTAACTGAAAATCTTATCCACATGGTTGAATCTGAGAAATGTTCACCCAATTAATTTTTGACGCTTGATTTCTCTCTTATCAAATAGTGTAGTGGGTGTTAGTGGTACTATCACCTTCAGATTTGGTGCATTTACAGTCGAATTTTAAACTCCATGATCTCTTTAAAAAAATTTTTCCATCCATAGCGTGATGCTGACGCTGATGCTGATGCATCCCTTCCGACAGATCGACCTTGGACAGGTGGGCGATTGGGCGAGTTTCGAGGAATGGGTCTTGTTGGAACCAGATTCAGGCACATCCAATTTTGGGCGTAGTAAAAGTACCCCATCGGTCAATCAACTGTAACCAGGAGAACAAGCTATGCCTCCCGCTAGGCTTATTGTGCAGGAAGCTGCTAATCAGGGTCTACATTCTCAATGAATGTCGAAACGACTACCCAACATCTATTTTGTCAGGGTTATAGTCCATAAAGGTAGGAAGATAGAAGCGATAGCCTTCATACGCTGAAGCAAGGGTGATGATAAAGTTTCATACTTAGCACGCTGCACTCTTGTCATTAACTCTGTTAATAGAACACTCAAGCTAATACAACCTCTGACCTCTCACCTTTTTTTCCTTCATTTAGCTTTCATCCATTACCATTTCCTTCGAATCTTTCCTCTATTTCAGCAAAGAAAACCTTTAAGCCAACAAGAAAAAGTCAATGATGGTCGTTTCCCCTTTTGAGAAATAGAAACTGTAAGTCTGCAACAGCTAAACCTTCATTTGAGTAATCTCTATTAGTACCAGTAATTTTGAGGTAAGCCAAAGCCATCTCCTTTACATATCTTATTTACAAGTATCAATATTTTTTATTATGTATTTTTCTTAAATACTTGCTAATAGCTTAGAAACAAGACAAAAGGATTGAACATACTGAGGCCTTAATGGCTTGGTTCTTGAATTGAATGCTCAGAAGTGTTTCTGTTTTGAGTGGAATAATATATAGATAGCAAAATTTAAGTACCACAAGTCAACCAGCTACCAATATGAAAAGACTGGTAGTTTTTTAAAGAAATTAAGGGTTAAGTCAGATACAATATTGTTTGAGTTGATATAGAATTTCAGTTGAAAAAAAATATATCAGACCTGAGGTAGGTGAGCCAAGATGGACAACTGCCAAAGATATTCAAAGCAAAATGTGAATACTGGATTGCCTGCAGATACGATGTTAGTGTTATATGGCTTACTTTGAATTTTGAAACAATTATGAAGTAAAACCAGGAACAAAATGGGTAGAATGTGAATGTAAAACACAGAATGCAAAACCATGCTGCTATACTTCAAGACTGATTATGCACAAAATGTGTATATTATCTTGCTATAAAAGAACAAAATCAGCAACACAAACAAGTGCAACTACCACAGAGATAAAAAAACTTGCAATATTACAGTACGTAAATAAAACTTGCAAAAGCATTAACAATTCAAACACGCTGCAAACCTTAATTACATCAAAACACATGTAGGATGAAAACTATCTTAGAGTTACAAAGATTCCCACTTTTAAGTGTTAACAGCCTGTCAGAAGAAGTAACCAGGATTTCACTGACAAGGCATAAGTAGCAATTCTTTTGATCAGTCAATGTTTAGATTAAATTTAGTTATTTTTAGATGGTTTGCTACCATTAACTATCTTCATCTCTGTTATTCAACTCTTAAGAACAACACGTGGATGGCAAAAGTGTGCATTATATCATCCAGTAAATTATTATACTAGGCTAATAATACAAATAAATTAAATTTCTATCAATAAAAAATGCTAATAAAATATGTCTACTTACTAAAAGCTAAATGGAAGTTCAACACCCATAACAAGTGTCTCTACATATAACATTACCCTTATGAAGGTATTGATACTTAGACATGCTCTGTAATTAAAATTGGACCTATGAATTATCTGTTATTAAGTAAAATTGTTGGCATGTTTTTAGATTTGGTTGACCATTCATGCATTACTTTGATGTGAGCCTTTAAGATTTTTAACCATTTCTTTTTAGCTTTGGCTGAATCTTTTACAGGCTTGACTTATGGTATTTACTTTTTTCTATAGTATTGTTCAAATTTTTAAGTTAATCCTTGTCATGTTTTTGTTACTACACTTCTAACTTGGATTGAGAAAATCTTACCTGTCAAACTCTGCTACTCATTGATCTTCTTCTGATGTGTAGATTCCATGACATATATTATAATCTCTCTCTCTTTCTCTTTACGTGCCTAAATTTCCTTCCAAATTTTTTAAATGATGTCCTTGTGAATCTATGTCTAGACCGCAATATAATATGCTTGAATTGAATGTTGCCAGTGTCATTATTTTAGGTTTATAGTATTATTTTTGAGGCTTCTAGTTGTGACAATAGGAGAATGTGTAATATTATTTTACTTGTGGTCTCAACCTAGAAGAGTCTGTATAAAATCATTATCTTCAAGTTTGTGATTAAATGCTTATGTTGCTTGGAGTCAATGCTAGATTAACTGTTTGAATTGGATGATATGAACTATCAAAGGAAAGAATTATTACACTAGACTTTTACTGTTATTTTTTTTGGCAAAAAGAAATAAGTAAAAATAATCATGCTCTCTAATGTATGATAGGCCTAAAATCTCCAATGGCAAGTTGGAATTCCAGTTTCGTTTTAAAGAAATTTAAGGAAACTTAAGTACAGTATTAAAGTCTTGAGAAATGGATGCTAAAAAACGTGAAAAAGAATAGTTGTCCTTATGCTTTTAGTAACAGTTAATTTATTTAGTTGCTTTATTTGTTAATATAAAAAATAATAACTCTAATTTTTTTTTTTTATGAATGAAGGTGAAATGTCTAATTTGGGAGATAATTCGTGTTCCCCAACACCTCTTACTTCTACCTCACATCAGTCACCAATTCAGCAAACTCCCATTCTAACATCTGACGAAAATACAACTCCATCATTAAGTGTGACTAACGAGGGTGCTGAAGTTGATAATAGTGGGTATAACTCAAGTAAGTTAAAATCAGAAGTATGGAAACATTTTAGAAAAGAGAAGATCAATAATGAATGGAAGGTAATATGCAATTATTGTAAGAAAAAACTTGGTGGTACGTCTAAGAATAAGACAAGTCATTTGCGTGATCATTCAGAGAGATACAGCAAACTATTTCAAATGGATATTCGTTAACAAGTGTTGCTAGCAAATCAAAGGAAGGCAGATGGAAAAGTAACATTAAAAAACTTTTCCTTTCATCAAAATGTCACAAGGAGGGAGCTTGCCAAGATGATAATCATGCATGAATACCCCTTATCAATGGTTGATCATGTGCAATTCAGAAAGTATTCTTACAGTCTCCAACCTTTGTTTGCTATGCCTTCTCGAAATACTATAAAGAGTGATATTTTAAAGATTTTCAAAGAAGAAAAGGCAAAGATAATATCTAAGTTGGAAGCTAATGAAGAGAGAATTGCTATCACAACTGATATGTGGACTGCTAATCATAAAAAAAAAGGATACATGACTGTCACTGCTCATTACATCGATAATCAATAGAATTTACAAAAATGCATCATCAGGTATATTTTATTAAATTGTCTTATTTTGATATTGTTAATTTTTTATTAAGTATTATTATTGAATTAATTATTAAATTAATGTAAATAATTGATTGTTTAATTAGGTTTGAATATGTGCCAACTCCACATATGAAAGAGGTCATTACTTCAAGTTTGATGAAATGTTTCTTAGATTGGAATATTGATAGAAAACTTTCATCTATTACAGTGGATAATTGTAGTGTGAATGATGGTGTTATTGAATTGTTAATTGATAGAATTGGTTGTGATGCACTTTTGCTTAATGGGACTTTTTTTCATGTGTTGTTGTGCACACATCTTGCATTTGATTGTGAAAGATGGATTGAGTGTGATTGGAGATGGAATTGATAGAATTCATGATAGTGTCCTTTTTTGGAATGCTACACAAAGAGATGAGAAAAATTTGAAGAGGCAACGCGTCAATTACGCATTCTAACTTTAAAAAAGTTGTGTGTTGATGTCAAAACACGATGGAACTCTACTTACTTAATGCTTCGAACAGCTTTGTTTTATAAAGATGTTTTTCCTCGTTGTGTGCAATTACATGGTGATCTTTTGTATAAATATTTACCAACTGAAAATGATTGGATCATTGCAATTGAGATTTGTAAGAAGTTGAAATTGTTTTATGATATCACTGAAGGTTTTTCTGGCACAAAATATGCTACTGCAAATCTTTATTTTCCTAATATTTATAAAATCAGATGGGCATTGAATGAATGGATTATGCATATCAATAGAATTATTTCATGTATAGCTGTGAGCATGTTAGGCAAATTTGAAAAATATTGGAATGATGTGCATGGTATAATGGGTGTTGCCACAATTTTAGATTTAAGATACAAAATAGAGTTATTGGAGTATTACTTTGAAAAGATTTATAGAGAAAATGCTGAATTTGAAATTGAAAGAATTGTACAAATATGTCAGGATTTGCTTAAGGAGTATGAGGAGAAATTGGCTTTGAAAAATGAAGAAGGACCTTATAGTTCAAGCTTTTCATTCTTAGATGGTGTTGATGCTACTGAATTGGGAAATTTGAGAGACTATGATGATTTTGTTTCAAGAAAAAAAAATCAAAAGTAAAATCAGAGTTAGATTACTATTTGGATGAAGAAGTCATACCAAGAAAATGAGATTTTGATATATTGAATTGGTGGAAACTAACTGGACCTCAATTTCTGACCTTACAACTTATTGTTAGAGATATTTATGTCATACCGATTTTTACTGTTGCTTCAGAGTCTACTTTTAGTACTGGAGAGAGATTGGTGAGTGCGCAACGTAATAGACTTCATCCATCAACTATAGAAGCTTTAACATGTTGACAAAATTGGTTATGGGCTGAAGAAGAAGGTACAATAATGCATATTATGCAATTTTATTTTTTATTTTAGCATATTGTTAGTTATTATATTTTGTTGTTATATATTATTTGTTAATATTTTATTATTTTATTTGTAGGGTCAATTTCATTAGAAGAAAAGTATTTTTACGAAGATGTTGATGTGAGTGAGATTGAGGAAAAGATAACTAGTTTGGTAAATAATATTATCTTTTTTAATTAATTCATTTTTTATATTATTATTTTTAAATATATTATTTTATGAGATTTATTTATTCATCTTATTGTTTTATTTTATAGGGCTAGTATGGTTAGAAGAGAATGATGATATGGAGCTTAGTGATGATGGAATGATTTGTTGTGATTTTGAAAGACTTTTATCATGTTGGATGAAAGGATGTTCAAACAATTTAGCTTTTTATTATGGTGATTTAAGCTTTTGATGTTCATCTTGTATCATGTATTATGTTTAAATTTAGTTATTAACTTATGCTTGTTTGATATTTGAATTTTAGTTTACTAAGTTTTATATATTTCATAATTCCATCATCTATGGTAAGAATTTGTGAGTTTGAATTTACTATATTTTATGTATTTTATAATTCTATTATTTATGATGAGAATTTATGAGATTTTTACTAGATAAAAAAATAGTATGTACTAAGATTGAATTTGTGAGTGATTATGTTAAATTTGTTAATGCTTGTAATATATTTAGATTATAATTTATTACGTTTTTGGTAAATTTAAATAGGTAATAGATTGAATTCGGGTCGGATCGGGTTAAATTCGGGTAAATAATATTCTAGCGGATCGGGGTCAAATTTTTCAATAACAACCTCCGAGCGGGGATGGGTCGGCTATCGGATAAAAACATTGAAGCATCGGGTCAGAGGCGGAGAGAGAAAACCGCCTTGCCCTGCCCCGTTGTCAACTCTAACTGAGATCGAATAACTGGTATTGAACCATAAGTCAGGAAAATGATCTAGACTAAGCCAAGATCGAACGATTAAGATTGAACCAAAAGTCAAGAAAATAATCTGGATTAAGCCGAGATCAAACAACTGAAATTGAACCACAAGTCAGAAAATGATTTGGACTGAGTTGAGATCGAATGACTGAGATTGAACCACAAGTCAAGAAAATGATTTGGACCGAGCTAAGATCAAACTACCGAGATTGAACCACAAGTTAGAAAAATGATCTAGGCTAAGTCAAGATCGAATGACTAGGATGAAACCACAAGTCAGTAAAATGATTTGGGCTGAGCTGAGATAGAATGACCGAGATTGAACCACAAGTCAAAAAAATAATTTGAATTAAGCTGAGATTGAAAATGAGTAATGTAATGATGCAAATGCATGTCCTATCTAGGATACAAATGTAAATACAATGTAAGCACAATGTATGTAGTGCGGATATTACTGAATCAATGCCATGAAATTTTAATTATGGTAGCAAGGTTCTCAAGACTCCACCATCTTATATATTCCCTCTCAGTTTCTTAACATTAATGATCTCAAAACAAACTATCATTCATTCTATGCTATTTTCCTCATCTGGTCATAAATCACAGGTTATATCAACTAATCTATCACTGAATTCATCACTAGATCACCTTGTTTGTCCATTTTTAAAGTATTTTCTTAGGCTTCTTGCACTCATCTCATCTTGGATTTCTTTCAATAGAATGGAACACTCTTTACAAACATTGTCATTCATTTATTTACCATCATTCAAATTGGTGATAGACATGATCAATAACATTTGGTAAATGATAAGAAAAATGGGTCTTTATTATAAAAAAAAAAAGTATGTTCAGACAATTTTGAACTCCAACTCAGAAATCTTTTTCAAAAACACATTCTATCAATATCCTCAATCTTTGAGCCAATCATCATCCTTATTTCTAGGACCCTCACATGATGTTGTTTCTTCGAGTTTTCATCTTTACTTAAATCTCCTTTTTAGATTCAATTTAAGTATCCATTTTTCTCTTTTTTATTTTTTTTGCTTTTTACTTTTTTTTTTTTTTGCATACCTCTTTCTCATCTTTTCTTTTCATTTCTCTTCCCTCTTTATCCATTAATGAAACTTTGATCAAAGTTTTAAATAATCCAATAGCAAATCTGTCTTAATTCAATTCATGATTCTTCAATTTGAGTATTCATATTTGATCAAAATGGACTTTTAAGGGATGAAATATAGGCTAGGGTGAAGTGCTATGAAAGAAATAAATAGAATAGACCCAAATTATATTTGAAGGGTGATCAAACTAAGAATCATTTTCATATGGGGCACATTGGCATTTTGCCCTGTTAATTTCTCTTTCATTTCTCTTTTTTTTTTTTCATTTTTTTTCATTTTCTTTTCATCAATTTTCAAGAAAAATTAGAGTACAAAAAGGCTTTACCCCCTGAAATCACTAAGGATAAACTAGCTTCTCAAACTTTGCCTTTAGTGTGGGGGTGGTCTTTAGTTAGGGTTTCTCAAAAAAAAATTTTAACAGGCTTAAATGAGATAACAAAGGATAATTTTACTCTCTTTTTTATTTTTTTTAAAAGACAAAAGAAAGATGGCTATTTTTCATCTTGAACATAAATACTCTCGATGAAAGATATTTATTGATCAATAGCAAATTTGTGAATAAATAATTACAAAGATTATGTGATGCATCACTTTTGAAACTTTTCAATAAATTTATCTTTTTTTTATTTAGCAGTCCCAATGAATTAACAATTTTCATCTATTAATCAAATCATCATAAATGATAGTTTTTCAAAATTGAATTCTGAATTATCATCATAACTATCTGAACATTTATTATTTGAAATTAAAAAATACATATGAAAAAAAAAGTATGAGAAGGTAAAAGTAAGTAATGATGATTTACACAAAAGAAGAATGTCATGAAAATGCATCAACTCTATCACTTTTATTAAAATGATACAAATAAGATAAAATTCAAGCACATAAAAAAGATCCATATTCTCAAAAAGTTCTAAGATGATAATCAGTTTCAATCAACCTTATCAAAATCATGCCTTTGAATGATTGGGTAATGGGTTACCACTGACATTAGGTGTCATGTTTCCACTAGGTTGAAGCTTATCAACCATTCGTTAATCAGACTTTGCACCCTATGTTTCAAAAGGATATAATTTTTGATAGAATGGCCAGTCATCCCATAATGATAGTCATAGTGAACAGTAGAATCATACCATTTGGGATATGAATGTTCAAGTTATTTGACGAGAATGAAAGCAATCAAGTAGTTTTTGTAAAGATCTTGGTATAGTTCTACGTAGCTCATAGGAATAGGATCAAATGTAGGTTTTTTTTTATTTCAGGATTCTCGTAGACCACTTGTTAGGGTAGTTAGATGAATAGAGGGCCTCGTTGTGGATGGATAAGAAAGTTGTGTAGTTGATTGGTAGGGTAAAGCAGAAACATGATTTACAGTAAGATGATATGTGGGATAGATCAATTGAAGGTAGTTTTTGAATTGTTGCATTTTGAAACTCACAACTTGAGTCTCACTTTTCTTTTTCTTGGGCATCTTTTTAGTAGTAGAAGATTTACCTTCTTTCAGTTTACCATTTTTATTACATTTTTAACGATCTCACCTGAAATCACTATATTAGCAAAATTCTTTATTGTGTTCCCTATCATCTTCTCATAATAGGGCGACTTTAAAGTACTTACAAATAAAACTATCATTTTTTTCAGTTAAGGGAGGCTACACTTGAGCAATGACATCTCACCATCTTTAGGCATACTCTTTGAAGGACTCAAATTTTTTTTTCTAAATTTCTTGTAATGAAAGGTGATTAGGAGCTATATCTATGATATGGCGATATTGGTTGATGAAAGATCGAGTTATATCTTTTCACAATCTTATGCAACTCTTGTCCAACTAAACATACTACCTTACAGTAGACCTGATTAAGCTATCTTAGAATATATGCATGAGTAGTTTTTCATTGTTGACTTGTACTATCATTTTACGATAATACATTGTGATGTGTGTAATGGGACACTTAGTATCGTCGTACTTTTTAAATTTTGGTACTTTAAATTTGAGAAGAATCATAATATCTGGGACCAAACAAAGGCTGGTAGCATCAATAGAGCCACAAAAATCTATTTTTCAATAGCTCTTAATCTTTATTCAATCATGCTTATTGTTTGATCAATTTTAGAGTTTTCTGAAGATGTAGCCATTTATAACTTCACTTTTTCTTTTGTCTCATCTAGATTGGAGATTTGGATGGGCTCAACTACCTTTTTAACGAAGACAAGATTAGCATAGCTCTAAACATTCCCTTGACTAGGTGTATAAGATATTTCCAAGTAGTTGTAACTTGGAAACGTGGTCTGTTGTGACTGAAGATTTGAAACGATTTGGATTTGATACGAACAGAACCCTAAAGGATACAATGACTTAGTAACTTTATGCGAAATATCTTTTTCCACCTCTTTTCTTTTTTTTTTTAAATCTTTTTTAAAGCTTTAAGGATCTTACTTAGTTTCCCCTCAATTACCTTCAAGCTTTTTCTAACCTCTCGAAATGGATCGTATTGCCTTGTTCATCTTTTTAGCTTGAACCCGAGTGTTATACGGGTCTTGAGCTATTCTTGCCCCTTGATTTCTCATAATATGCAAATTTAGAATGATGTTTATGAGAATGGATGCAAAAACCAAATGCATGAATGCAATAAGAAAAATTTACCACATAACAATTGTTATCAAAGAAAATGTTTATTGAATTGAAAGTCATTTTTAGTCAAATCCAACATTACATCCATGAAAAGTTTAGAATTTATTGGGAAAAAAAAATTCATAACTCGTCGATACTAGTTTTGCATTTTATTAAGGAAATCTATCAATTCTTGACCATTTGCTCCCACTGGTGGTAACCTTGCCTTCTATTTTTCAATTTGTTTTGCTATGTCCTTGGTTTTGTAAATAGCTATAGTGATTTAATCAAGTAGATACTCCTACTAGTAATGTTTTCTCACATATGCTTCTTTCATTTGTTTATTCAATCACAGCCCCCATTTGAGCTTTGATTCTCACTACTATTCCATGTAGCATTTGAATGTGCCTTTGTGCTTCAAAGAGCATTTCATCCCTTTCTCATAGCTTTGCTTGCAATTATCCATTTTCTTGTAAAAGTTAGATTAATTCTCGATTAGTAGATGATCGTATTGTGTTAAGGTCAGTGAACAAAATCTTTCATTCATTATTTTCTTGTTTAAGTGCTTGGATTTCCTTTGTTAATTTTTTGTTTGCAAGCTTAAACTCTTCAAACTCCCTTTTTAGACTAGTAAAGGATTTTGTTAGGCTTTTCTTAGATATAACTGAGACTTTTCTTATTAAAATTATTTTGTGGCAAATATTCCTTATAATAAATCTAATGATATGAATACATGATAAAAGGAAAAAGTTAATAGGCATTAAAAAATATATATAAATACAAAGACCAACATACAGGGTTAGTATACAAATATATAGAAGATAAGACAATACATAATTTTACAAGTAAAACAAACATCCAATCATGTATCCTATTTAGGATTTTCTAACATAGGGGAAGGTGTGGCTCTACCTAGGTTCAGACCCTTAGGGTTGACTATATATGGCTTGGATTATTTCTAAAAGGTTCATAAATTATTTCTTACATCATTGTTCATCATAGACTAGTAACGCACCCCGATCTTTGCCCATCATAGGTTACAAACAAAAAGGGTTCAATTTGAGTGAGAGTGTTTCGTAGGCCCAAATGAAGACATGAAATCTTATGAAAGCATAGGTACTTCACTCCTTCATAAGGATAAAGCTCGGGTGGAGAGCTTTGTGTTATGCATATGCAAATAAATGATAGATATATATATAAATGAATAATTGAACAAATATAAGCAGGGAAAAGAAAGAAATAGGAAAGAAAGAAAGAAAAACTCAAATTTATCAAGCAAGGCTTGGATAATAAGAAATCATTTACTGACTTGACTCTCGATCTTCCCAGCGGAGTCATCAAATTATCATAATGTATAGATCCGTGGCCTACCACTAGACATAGATTAAAAGAGTTACCATCAATTTTTTTTAAGTACGATTGGCCACCTGATCGAATCTGTCCTCTTTAAAAAAGAGTCTTAAGATTGACTTAGGTATCTTTCAATAGTATATTCTAATTCACGAAATCAAATTTTAGGTTTGAAAGTATGATTATGTGTGATGAATGTTATAGCACTCCTACAGCACCCATCCAAAGAATGGTACTAGTTTGATTTCAAATTATCTAAGATTTAAACATGTTTATAATTTACCAAAATATTTAATATCGAAAATTGATCTTAAGATTACTTTAATAGTTTGGTAGTAATTTAAGATAATTTTTTCACCTCAAAAGTATTCATGAGACTAGTGTCCCACTTTGAAGATGCTTCGTCAGTAAATTTATTAATGTATTTTATTCAAAAAAATTAGCAAAATCTTTCAATAATTTGGTAAGATTTACTTTAAGGTAGATCTCCCAATAATTTAGTGAGATTTTATTTGAAAATATTTATAAAAATTTTATTTTTTTGAGAAAATTCACTAAATTACCTAATAGTTTGGTAAAACTTAATTTAGAAAGTAATCCTCCAATAGTTTGGTAGGATAAAAATTATTTTTTTATTTTTTAAAATTTATTTATAAAATTTCTCAATAGTTTGGTGGATTCCATAAAATTTAAATCCATAAAAATTCTTCAATAGTGTGGTAGGATTCATGAATTTGTTTGAAAAGATTTTGTTTTTGTTTTTGGTTTTTCAGAAATAAAAATATAATTTTTATAAAATATTTAATAAATAATAAATTGCTTAGTAAAAATAAATAATTAATAAAAGTCAGTAAAATAAAATAAATCAAAATAAAATAAACAAAAATAAAATCAAAAAATAAAATTAAAATGAAAAAAGAAAAACTCATGATCGGGTCAGGTTGAACCACGGGTGATGTGCGAATCCTATTCAAGTTATGAGCAAATTTGGGCTCGTAAAAATGGTATCGTTTTGAAACTCTATAAAAGCCAAGTTCTCCATTTTGTCTTCAGACGCTTTCGGTCCCATCTCTCTCTAGCTCAAAAATTTTTTTGACTTCTCTATAGAAAAACCTAGAAATTCAATCGAAAATTAGAAAACACACTAATTTCTACAAAACTGGTCAAAAACTAAACAAAAAAACTCAAATCCTGTTGGAAAATTCAATCAAAAAAATTAAAAAATCATCTCAAAACCTAAAATTTTCCTAGATTCTTTAAAATTTTCCAAAAATCCAACCTTGATTCCATAAATCCAAAATCTCAATCCTCACACCCTATGACAAAAACCAAAAAATCCAAACATCTTTCAACCACCCAAAACTTCGAATCCCATAAACCCAACTAACCAGACTTTTCCCAAAATTGCAACAACAAAGGTTTTTTTTTTTTTTTTTTTTAAATTCCTCTCGTGTCCTGTTTTCTGTAATATTGTCTAGTTTATAGGCCTCATTAGTAAAAATTTTAGGAATCGAACAAAATAAATCAAAGCTTGAATCTTGAGATTGGATTCTGCTCGAACCTGATTTTAAGTCTAAGTTTTTGTTGATTTATTTGAAAAATCCTTGGATTTGATTCTGATTGACCATGTAAATCGGATTTCTTTGTGATTAGAGATTTCAGATTCCTTATTCAATCGCAATTTAAGAAGAAACAGAGAGGTAATAATAATAATAATAATAATAATAATAATAATAATAATAATAATAATATACTACAATATAATATGGGTAATAATAACAAATAATAAAAATCGATTCCAATTGATTCTGAACACAGATGAGTTATTACAGTTGTCATAATCATTCTTTTAATTTTTCTTATTTTTAAATTTAGATATTTGCATATTCAAATTTTAGTTTTGACAAGAGATTATGTTGCAAGACTTCATATTTCCTTTGTCATTATATAGCTTCGTAATTTAAGTACTTTGATATAATAAAATTAGAATATTATTGTATTTTTTGACAAGTGTAACATGTGAATTTTAGAGACTTGGTTTATAAATTGTAATTTTTAAAGACCTTTTAGAATTTTAGAGACTTGGTTTATATTAGTATGATATTTTAGAGTTTGATTAATATGATATCTATTGTCTTACATGCTTGTGGGATCTTTTTATAAATATGCAACGTTGTTTACTTTCAAATCTTCAGGTTTAAGACGTAATATAAGATTAGATCGACATCATGTAGATAAAAAGATAATAATATATGAAAAAATATTTATTAACTAAATAGTTAATTTTTAATTAAAATAGTGTTAAAAAATAAATTATTGATTTTTTATTATAAATATATAAAAGAATAAATAATTACAAATATTTTTTCTAAAATTAAAATTACACGTATCTTTTCTATCTTTGTCAATTTTCAAAAATCTTACTATTAATTTCTTTTAAATTAAAAAAAAAAAAAACATATCACTTTAAGCCTATTAATAATAATATGTGATATGTCAATTTTTTTCCAATATTCAATTTTCTTTTAAAATTTATGTTGCTTTTGTGATTTTGTTGTTTATTTTATTTAGATGATTTTTTTTGACATTATTTATATTCAATTCTTTTTTGTTAGTTACATATTTTTTAATTGATTTTTCTTTTCAGTATTTTGCTCAAAATTATAATCTAAAAAAGATGTGTAAATATTTTTTTATTATTTAATTGATCATTTAATATTATATTTTGATGCTATTCTAAAAATCTAATATTATATTTACATTCAATTCTTTTTTACTTTTTATTTCATATCTAATATCTCATTTTTTTTCATATTTATTTTTAGTATTTTGATCAAGATAATAATAATAATAAAGTTTAATATTTATGACATGTTAATTAATATATATTTATATTTTATATGCCATAAATTTTAAAAGCTTAGATATAATTGTAAAAAATATATAAATTTTATGATATAAATATATATTTAAATAGATAAAATAATTTATGCACAGTATGAGTTATAAACTAGTTAGATTAGATGACTTGTAACGTGTACATAAAATTTCTCATACGTGACACGTTTGTTTACTTTTTTACTAATACGGTTTTTTTTTTTTTTTTTCAATTCTTTTTTTTAGTAAAAAATCAAAATCATTATAAGGAAAAGTTGGGGTACCAATATAGCAATACCCAAAACTGGTATTTTATCAAAAAGAAAGCGTGAGCTTTACGCTAACCCTAAGCCCAGTTAAATTGAAGTGCTATTGTATCGGGCTTCGGCGAATTCTTTTATTGGTGTTGTTGTGTTTTCTTTAACAGAATAGGGCGGTTTTCTTTTAATGCAAAAAAACTATAAAAATTTTTTAAAACTGAAATTACATAAACACTCAAGAAAAAGGGAAATAAATAAGGATAACGCTATTCTCTTATATAACGTGCGAGAATCAGAATTTTCGCGATAGTGTCGCGTGATCTCTTTCGTTTTATTTATGTGACTCGCGTCTATGAATTTATTTATTTATTATAAATAAATCAGCCTCTCCATCTGATTCTAACCTATCAGAATTAGAATTAAGGCAAATTTGGAGAGTAGACGAAACAATGGCTCCCTTCTGTTTACGTGGCCGTTTTCATCACTATAATAAAAGTTTCAAATTGCATTCCAAGAATGTAATCGGTTGCCCTTACTGCATCTTCCATATATAGTTTTTGAAAAATATGAAATTGTTTTGAGCTATGATTTAATAATTTGAAATTTTTTCAATGTTTTGTAGGGAAAGAGAAAGAGTGGAATGAAGAACATGCAAGAGAAGTTAAGGAACCTGAAAGCTGAGATGGAGGAAATCAGCGAGGAACAGAAGAATATAAGAGAAGGGCAGAGAAAAGTGAGGGAAAAATTCGAAGCGATTGAAAGCGAGTGTGAGGAATTGAAGAGAGAAACTAAAACCATTATCCAGCAAACTGCCAGGACCCAAATCAAGTTGGCCCTCATGTTCCGAATTTTCAAAGCCTCCCAACAGGCTGATCTCGCCACTGTTGCCAATCTCAAGAACTTGCTTCGGTACTTTTTTTTTTTTCTCAATTTTGTTATTCTCAATGTTTGTTTACGCTTTAATTTGGCCTCCCTTTGGTTGTTAGTTGTTGCGTTTTTGTATATATGAAAATGTATTTTTATATATTTTTCATGGACCAATTTTGTTAAAATTTAATTATTTTCTATGTTGATTTAAAATTTCTTTGATCATGACTAGTGATTATGTAAACTGTCCTTGGATTTCATAGTTTTTAGGGTGATTGTGTTTCAATTTGCTCAAGGCTTTATTCATTATTGTTGTTTTTTTTTTTTTTGGATGATCGAAATTCTATCATACAAAGACGCTGGATAACTTGCTACTGAAGAAACTAAGTTAAACCAATATAGAATTAAGATTTTGGTATTGAGGCGTCACTGCTGAGAAATTCCTTCATTCATTGGCTTCTTAGCAAGCTCTGATATAGAATTAAACCATAGTTGAACATCATTTGTATCAAACTTTAAGATCATTGCAGCTGCTTTATTATTGTTATAGTGCTTCATAGAGTTCCTTTCGTTTTGAACTTAGTAAATGTAATTGGACCAACCAGCCTTAGCACATTGGCAACAAAACTATTGCCTCTCATGTCCCCAATAGACCCAAAAAGCTCATAATCTGAATAACCAACCATTTGTTTATTCCTGAAGCTTACATTAGATTAGAAATAATAAAGATTGAAATGAATTGAAATGTTCTGTGAACAGAATTTAACTAAAGTTGCAATCCAGTCAAGGATTGCCAACCACTAAATAATAGACTGTTTTCTAGAAGTTTATGCCAGGGAACCCTAGGGTTCTTTTCCCTAAGACATTCTACAATGAGTAGTCTTGAATTTCCAGAATTAAAAGGATTCTTTCATATTCAATTTATGCCTGAATCTTGATCTTGCTTAATCTGCCGGAATGCCAGGCAAAGAAGCTTTCTCCACTTTCAAGTACATAACACAAGAATATGGACCTGTCACTACTTTGATTTATGTTAGGTTTTAATTGTGATTAAAATTTTGCTTCTGGAAGAAAAGCTATTTAGAAAGTTGTTTGACTCATAATTCAATTGATGGCTTTTTAATTTCACCAATTCTGTTTTGCTTTGCTATTAAAGCAAACAATTATGCATTAATCTAGTTATATATATATATATATCTTTTTTAAATAGGATAGGACAAATTGGCTTTAAGTTGGTCGATGGAATAGAAAGAAACTATATGAAAGAGAGATTTAGGGTCACAATTACTTGATTCAATCAAGTACCTCTTTCTATTCTTTTGTCTATGGAAAGATTATATTTGAAATGATCCTTTTCTACTGGAAATTATCCTTTTTTCCCTTCCTGTTATCCTTTTTCCAATTTCCTTTCCCTTACTAAATATGCAGTTAGTGCAGCCTTGACTACTGTTAATTGAATTATATCAGTCATCCTTAATGTATGTAGCCAGGAAATGGCCTTTTAGTATCACCAGATTTTTATGATATTTCTGGATGCAAATGATGCTTGTAAAACTAAATAAATTGTTTTTCATTTTTGCAGTGAAATAGTACGAAGAGAGAATGAGGAAAGGCAAGCATCAGGTGACAATTGAACTGAATGGAGAAATTTCGTCTGCTGGTAGAAATATTAACTATAGAATCTAGTGAGTTAATAAAGTGGTTGCTGTCTTTTAGAATTGAACTTACGTTTAATCTAGTTTTTTCATGTTTGGTGTTTTGTGACAACTTCAACTTATTGAACTCTTATTGTGTCTTAGGATGAAATTTACATATAAGGAATGCCTTAAAACCAACAAGTCTGTAGAAAATTTTATAATGCAATCTATAAGTCTATGGTTCTACTAGAATATTCTATGAGTTTGTGGTGCTTTATACCATGAGAAGCAAATTTGTGCTTATAGTTTGTGCAATTTCACTGTATTGGAGGAGTGATTTGAAGAACGTGGAGCTTCTGGGATCCAAATTGCTAGTTATTGTAAATATTTGTGTGTGTGTGTGTGTGTAAACTCACACAAAGAGTCATGCAACTCTGAGACAGTTTAGGGGTCAGGAGTAGGAAGTTCTGGCTTGGATGCTTTTGCAAGGTTCTTCTTGAGTTATGAATGAGCCAAATAAGCTAGATAGATAGTGTTGTTTGGGTTCAGGGTTCATTACTATCCATTCCAGTGTCCTAGGGTTTGTGCCACAAGTCAAATTACATGGTAAACGTCATGTTGAAATGACATGGTCATAGGATGATAACCTAGTTTCTGAAATGATAGTTGCTAGGTGTTTTGCTTGTGGCTTTTGTAGCCAGATGTTAAGGGGGAGAAACTGGTGGAGGAAGAATGAACCATTATCTTCTGTCCTCTTCCTGGAATAAGTTGTAGCTGGGCTGGAAGATGTCTGATAAAAACAATAGAAGGTTGAAAGAGCTCACTTTTAACTGACTAGCTAGTTGTCATTGGAAGAATTTTTCAGAATTTTGAACTCGTTAGTTTTTCATTTTCTGATGATTAAACTTTCAAGAACGCCTCCTGAATTACTTGATTCTGAAAGCACGTTTTTAGATTTCAGTGACTGCCTGGGGAAAAAAAAAGAAAAAAACAGAAATTGGTGCAATCATGTTTGCTTGATGAATATTTTGTGAACCCAATAAGAGGGGATAGTTATGAACAAAAATCGTTTTTGTGCTGGAACTTTTTAACTCTTTCTTTTAGGACCAAGGAAAGCTTAGAAGACATTCTGTACTTATGGGGGATAAATTTCACTCTAATGTGCTTTTATAGATGGAGGTCAATGTAGTGAGAAATGAGAAAATTAATGGGGTGTATTAATGTAGTGGTAAATGTAGGATTAAAATAAATGATTTTTACTATGTTATCAAAATTAATTAACCCAAATATGAATGATTTTTACTGTGTTATCAAAATTAACTAGAATAGTATTTCATGTTAAGAAGTACTGCTTGTGATCAAATAGGGTGTGGATGGTTTAAACACATTTTAAAAAAAGTTAATCCAAACCCTAATTACAGATTCAATTTGATCCAAAATAATTTAATAATGAAAAGTCAATAATTTATTTATGCTAACACCTACTTTGGTTTAAAAGAATCGAAACTATTAATCAACAAGAAGTATTTTTAGCAATAATAAAATAAAATAATGAAAGTTGGAGTTAAAGTTGAAGGATATATAATCTTCGACACTCTTTAAACTATGCTACATGGTGTAGAGGTTATGGGAAATTGTTTAAATGATTTTGCGATGGGTACAAATTATTTAAATTTAAAGTATTTTTCTTCATATATAATATATATATATATATATATACTATTTATTTATGAGTTACTAAATAATATTTAATGGTATTCATGGAATTGACTTGAGTTCGGGCCAAGCTCGTCAAACTTAGGCCCCATTTGGATTCTGATCCAGCAACGATTAGGCGACACCATTTTTTTCGTTTGGTAGCAATTGTGCGCTGGTTCATCGTGCTATAGCTCTAGTCATGTATTAGACTCTCACAGGTCCAACGACAAAACGCAAATTTTAATGGGGATTTTTTTTTCAATTTTAACCCTCTTTTCTTTTATATTTTTCAACTCTATCTTTTCTTTAGTTTTGTTTTACTTTTAATTTTTATATTAAAAATTTTTTACCATTTATTTTTTGATGAAGTCAAATTATTTTTTATTACTCATTATTCGATATAATTTTTTTTAAATTTTTAATTAATTTTATAAATATTTAATAATTTAAAATTTTTATTTCATATAAATTTTAATATAATATTTTAGTGATTTTTTTTCAACTAAAATTCATCTCATTGTCATTATTATGTTTGTGTTTAAACATATATCTTTATTATTAATTTTAATTTTATAATTATAGTAATCAGTTTTATTTATACTATTATTTTTAATTTTATCGTCCATCTAAATTGATTTTTATTTTTTAAAAAATCAAGTTACAATCCAACTTAATTAGCTTATTTAAATAATAGTTTATTAATAAAATATTTAAAATATTTTATACTAATATTTTAAAGATGATTTTTTGCATTTTAGTGGAATTTTTTTTTTATTTTCTCTAGCCGAAGAAACTGTCATGTTTCCTTTTTTATTTTTTAATTTTTTTAAAAAAATTTTAACATAAATGGGTAGATTGAGCTGGGTTTAGGTTGGCTCAAAAAACAATTGAGTCATTTTGAGTTTAGGTTAAGAAAAGTTTTAGGCATTTTAGATTTGGATTATTTTGGATTAGAATTATTTTGATTTTGAATTATTCGAATTTGTGTTATTTCAAGTTTAATATTTGAATCATTCAAGTTTAATTTGTTAACTTTTAAAATTAAATAATTATAATTATAATTAAATAATATAAAAATAAAAATTCAAAGTTAAATGATTTTGAAGCCATTTATTAATAATATGAAACTATATTCTGTTAAATATGAAATTAATTTTGTTCATAATAAAAACTTATTAATGATTTTTATTTATTGATATTTAATACTTATTTTCAATATTTTGTGCATTAATTATTAATTTATTATTAATGATTCACATTGATTAGTCAACATTATTCATTAGCAATAAATTAAAAATAGACAAGTAATTAGATAATTAAAAAAGGTTGACCACTAGAGTTATCACTAAAGAGCATGATAATATTAAAAAGAGTATTAGTGGTATTGATTATTTAATTAACCTAATGGTCTAATTTTAATGCTTATTTTTTTCTAAAAAAATCAAAATTATTTAGATATAATCTTAATTTAATTTTAATAATTGACCATTTAAATAATAAATAGTATAATAAAAAAATAAAGATGAAATATTAGTATATTATTTGTTGGCTCCGTCGATGGCGTCAGAAAGAGATTTTAATAATGAGGATTGAACAAATTGTTTCTTAATATGTAGGATTTACAATTTAATTGTCTTGAATTGAAATTATTATGATTATGAATGACATGACTATATTTACTTGCAGTAGGATATTTCATCATTATAATTGATTATGTATGATATGATTATGTTTACTTTAAATAAATAAATAAGACTATTTTTACTTGGCCTAGGATTATGATTATGTATAATAGCTATTACTTAATAATAATAAAAAATCAAAAAACAATTTAACTGTTTAAGAGATTTTGGGGTTTCAGTTAAAAGTTCAGAAAAAAGAATGAGAAAAAGAAAAAAAAAGAAAAAAGAAAAAAGAGAGCCTTCACAGGAATATTTGAATCTGAAGGCACAGAAAAAGATGACAACCTGCCCCAGTAAGAGTTCAATTGCATTCAAATGCAGCATTAGAATTAATTTTTATATTGATATGGGCTAGTGCTTCAATTGAGCCATATGTTAAAGAAATTAGGCATATAAATTTGATTCTAGTGGAGGATTCCAACATTGTAATTAGACCTGATGAAATAAACCTGAAACCCAAAAAAACTCAAACATGAACTTAAAAGGCATGCTAAAATAGTTACATTTTTTTTTTTTTTTATAAATCTAAAAAATAACTTGACTAACCTAAACTTCAATCAAGCCTAAAAAGCTCAAATATGAGAAGAACTTAAAAGAATCCAATTCGGAATTTAGGCAAAATGTATGATTTACAACTTATCATCCTTTTTTTTTTTTTTTTCTGTACTTAACTTTTCACTTTCATTTTTCTTGGAAAATGAGAATTAAGGGTAGGGATAGAAAGTTACAATTCATGGGCCACTTCCAAATAAATGCAGTTTGGGCAACATAAAAAAGTTGATGAGAGCAACCTGGTCATCTTTCACCTAACAATGATTCAAGAAGAGCAGCTTCTTCTTCCTGCAAAAATTCAGAATTAAACCCACAACAACTATTAGGTCATTTCATCAGCTCATTGACAACAAGGCAATTAGTAGCGGCACATACCACCAAGGCATTAAATTCAGTTTCCTCATCAATGGCACTCATGATAGCAGGATCCTCCAGCAGATCCTGTTAGCAAATGATACACACTACTTAAAGCCATACCACATATACGTGCTCATATAAAACTCACTTCACAAAAACTAGTTAAAAAAGCCAAAGGGAGGGAAAGAGGGCAAGATAACAACAGCAATACATAGTTGCAAACTGAAAAGCAACTGCTCAGCATCATCCTCTCAAGTGAGGAAGATCCTCCAGTGTACATATCTAGGAAAATATAGATTTCTCCTACTGTCTCTCTCTCCCTCTCTTACACACACAAAGTTATATGCATGCAAAGCTAACCCTATGGTAAGTTGATGGAGACTTGACATATTTTCTAGGACATGCCAAGACCAAGAGTAATCAGCCACTAGGCATGCTGTGCATACTGGGCCTAAAACTATATTTGTGCGCGCGAGAGAGAGAGAGAGAGATCACCCCTAATGAATTCAGGGCAATGCAGAGTGATTCAGCATTTGAAACCCCTTTGGCATGATTGCTGCCAAGAAAAATGCTCCTTAGCTCTTAATTTGCCTCGTAAAGCCCTCAAAACCACAATTTTTGTTTCATATACCCTTTTCAAAGTTCCATACCAAAATTCATAAGTGTATAGAAGATGTAAAAGTTGTGCATTGAATCACAATGGGAAATTATTTACGTTAGTGGTTGAAGGACTCTAAATGAGAGCCAGCTTGTGCATGCACATTAACATGCAAGTGAAGACTCTTGAGGTAAATTACAATACGATATTATTGATAACAGAGAATGCATGTATAGCACTATTTATTGCATTGTTATAATCTAGAGGAATAGAGAATGAAGTAGTCAAATAAAAAAATTAAATAATTTTTATTGCAAAATGTAAAATGTTGCTTACATCATCAGCAACTTGCAGCATTCCATTCTGATCCTGCAGAAACAAAACCCAGTTTTATCAGCTTCCCAGTTCATCCTAATATTCATAATGTTTCTTCTCTTTTGCATTTCCCTAAACCCAGCTTTTAAAGTCCAGATCTTAGACACATGGGCATAAAATTCAATCAAAACTGAAGTCCAGCCACATTCAAGTGTGAAACAGTAATTCCTTCAAGGAAATTTATATTACCTTGACAGCAACAAATAGAAGTGGATCAGACGGTGTATAAATCATGTAATGTGCTCCATCCTGCATAGAAAATCAGGATTTGACAAGAAGTGTCAAATTAAATAATAATGATGATGATGATGACTATGTTATATATACCTCTGTTCAAATGTCCTTATGTTGACATAGCTATACCTCTTTTACTGTAAATATATGTGGCAAATTCAGGAATTCAATTAAAAAAAGACAAAGGTTAAATAACACTTTTGTCCCACGGCTTCTGAGTAAATAAATGCCTTCTATCTAGAATGCCAGATATAACAATCCACTATAAATTCACATGCTTATCTAAACACCAAAAAACTTAAAGAGGAGACTAATTTCTCCCCCTCCCCTCCCACTTCAATAATCAAACAAATATGAAACTTCCAACTATTATAACATGTGTAACTTTTAAATGCTAACATGTAAACGATAATAAACTGTGGTAACTAATCTGGCAAAAAAAAAAATAAAAAGATAATAAACTGCAGTAAGATTCATGCTTTTTTTATGTATGCTATGTGTAGGGGTTAAGACAATGTGTCCAATATTCTTGGTCACAGGGCATGAGAACCTGCCAAATACATATCAAGTCTGCATCACTCTTTTAACATAAAGATCAAACACAAACAAAGTATAGGAAAATTATGCTAACACATCCAATCTTTTATGAACAAGAATTACGGTGAGAAAAACAGATAGAAAACAGAAAAAGAATAAAAGCCTAATTATTATTGATAAGGAAAAGATTTGCTCAAAATTCCCAAAATAGGATGCAACACTCATACACAAAAGTTAAACATGAGCACTGAAAGGATATTAGATATACTGTAGTAGGATTCACCCATTTAATATATGTCGTGCTTTTAGATGCATCTCTGTGGCCATTAAAGCAGTGACTAAAATATATTCTAGGTCACAGGGCCTGAGACCCTTCCAAATACATATCAAATCAGTATCACTCGTTTGATGTAAAGCATCAAATTTTAACAGACCTCAAGTCAGCAAAAGGTGCGAGAATGATGCTAACACACCCAATCTATTATGAACAAGAGTTACTGCCACAAAAAGAAAAGGAATAAAAGCCTGATTATCATTGATAAAAAGTTTGCTGATTGCTAAAATTACCCAAAAGAGGATGCAATCCTCATATGATAAGGGTAAATATGAGCATTAAAAGAGAACCATTTGGCGAACAAAGACAGAACTACAGAAATGGATGACAATTAAATTGAAAAAAAGAAATCTAACCCCTAAATGTACCAAAAAAAACTCAAAAAAGGAGATTTACAAAATGCAGGGATAGAGTTTCTACATGTTATAGAACTTTTATTTTGCAATGCAAGGAATCTAAAAGAAACTGGCATTTGCAGAAGTGTAATTAATAATCCTTGGAAATGACATTACCACTTACAATTTCCCTGACAGTAGTTCTCACTGTGAGTTCAAAATTTTCTATGAAAACAGACTAAGGGGTGCAAGAGATGATTCTGAGCGTGTGATCAACCATTAAAAGAGGCATCTTTTTTGGAAAATATGAACAGTTGGCCCTTAATATATGGCTTTACAAACATACAAGGCAAAGAGATATAATACCAGAAGCAACTGAAACTCTAAAAAAGTTAGAAGCAACAATAAAGAACAAGACCAAGTTATGAAAATACATCACAGAGTGAAGACTGATTTGCTTCAAACTGAAAATGAAAAAAAAAAAAAAAAAAAAAAAAGAAGATCAAGAATAATGTTATTCAACCAGAAAAGACATTTTGACTGATTTTTAAAAGATGATATGGAGAGAATTGGTGACAAGTTGATGGAGGAACAATCTTCAAATTTGGTGGAATTTGTTTTATTATGTGGCTTAAAAAAGTTTATTAAGCTCATATAAGACTTTAGAGGGAGCGTTTGACAACCTAAAGTTTGGTACTAAGAATTGACTATTGAGGCTTGAGATTTGAGATTTCAAAATTGAGTTTTTTGGATATTTTCTTGGAAATTAGTTTGAGATTATTATTCTACATAACACGCTCAATATGGTCAGTGCCAATTGCCAAATAGTCAGAATATAAATCTCTAAGTTGTCATGGACAATTTCAATATTATCGAGTTTCCAATTATCAGCAATTGCTCAACTTTTACACCTCCATGTTCCCTAGATATCTTGTGTAAATAAATTGAAAAATAATTTTCACCTACAACTTTGACTATTATGAATCACAAGATTACTATTCCAATATAAAAGTACACATTAGCTGACAACATAGGAGTTTGAAAATTCTTAATAATGATGTAAATGCAGCAATGCAGGTCTTTGGAGAAGAGCTGTAACTCATGCAAGCCAGTTCAGTTTCAGATGAAACATTGAAATGGAAAGAAAACTGAGGGTTATTACCAGATGGAAGCATGTAATTTCGATGCCCTCAGTTGGCAAGCCATCTATATCTTGACCATCATCTGCAAAATTTGAGCACCAAACATAAACATATTACCTCACACGGCAGAATACCTAATAAATATTTGACAGTGTCATAAGAAAATAGGGAACACTAAAGAATGCAAAAGTCTAGAAAGTGCACCATACCCAGACCCCAAGCCTAAGCCTTTCTTCATACAGCTTGAATCCTAACACCATAATAATTTCTCAACCCATTTTGACCAAGCAACACATCCACAATAAGATAAGAATTCATGCTGTTATCTTAATTTGTAGAGAAAATTAATCTGTAAGGATAGCATCTGGAGACTTGGAAGCTTCATTAAAAGAGGAATCTTCTTCCCTCAATCTTCTGCATTTCAGAGGAAGAAGAGGAGGGCAGAAAATGAGTGGTAAGGTGTTGCTACCATTCACTTGCCTTCTAAAAGAGATCCAAACAAGGAGAACTAGAATGCCCTACCCTCTAACTCTCTTTGCCTCTCCCTTCACCCACAAGGACACAAGGAATAATCAAATTCAAACCTCCTTTTCTTTCTTATATATAGTTAAACAGGGAAGATGGGGCTTCAAACTTGATTACTCCTTTTGGAGGTAAGATTCAATAACTAGAGCTATTGCCTCAGTCATGACTAGTTTTCTGCAATTCAAAAGCCTAAAAACATACTCTTCACCATTCAGACTAACTCAAAATCTGCATAGGCAGATTTCTTAAATCCACCCTACCTTAAAAGTTCAGAGAAGTTTATCCACCAAAATGAAAGAGAAAATTCAGAGAAGTATGCATGACTTTAACTTTGGAGAATGTCCAGTCAACCCTAATGTTAGAAAATCATAAGAGCCAAAAGCAAAAGCATAAAGCAGATAAGTAGAAGAGATTGCCTGTGCGGAAATCAAAGATGTTATCTTCTGAGAAGCAAAATCCTCCACGAGCCGTATAACAGAATCTGATGTGACACAAAGATATTGGAATATATAATATCTAGAAATATAGGAGAAATAAGCTAAACTGATTTTTTGAACATACCCACTATGGACTAGATGCATATGTATTTTTGCAAGAGCATATGCAGCTGTAGGAAGAATAGCTTCAACTTCTTCATCACTGACCTGAAACAAAGAAGCATGTACGTTTGTTAGCTAGGTTGTAGACCCTGTGGAAGAGGAAAAGAGGAGTTGATAGTTTTTTCTGTGTGATGGAGATGGGATATTTTCTTCTATAATATACAAACAAGGCTTAATGAATTCTATATATTCTAAAGTCTGTTCAAAAGCTATTAAAAAAATTACTCCCAAGTAATTAAGTCTGAAAAGATTCAACACAGGAATAAAAACTAATGTGGAAGAGGAAACATACAGCTGACCATCCATCAATATTTATACTCTTTAATATCTCAACAGGCCTGCAGAAACCAAGCTCTTATCAAATATCCAGAGCCAGCAATAGACCAATAGTTAATGTCAAATACTTTTTTGATGAATTACACATCCACATTTAGAGCAAGAATACATACATGTCAACTGGGCAGAGCAGCATACATTCATCCCCCCGAGAACTTTTGAATACCCTCCTTATAACACACTCTAATGGACTGTTGTTGGCAGAATCAACCTGTCCATAATTTCTTTAGAACTTCTTTAATTAAATTAAAGATAAAAAGAAGCAAATAACTTACCCTATTTACTAGAATAAAGAAATAGAAGAAAACCACTCATTTTGAGCAAGGTATGAAAAATTTATGGTCACAACAAGCATTAACTATTTTACTTAATGGAGCATGGAGAGCACTAGAACAAATCCTTGATGCATCATTGTAACCTCTCTTTCATTTACACTGTAAAGGATTTGTTCACATAATCTAATCCCAAGATAGATGTAACTCAAGGTATAGTTGAAAATTCTTGCGACTTGCTTGTGCAAAACAACTAGAATCGGCTAGAGCAGAGTGCTAGAACAAGATGCACGAATGGCAAAGAGATAATTCAAGCTTTTTAAGCAATTAAGGTCATGTTTGGTGCATAGGCTTTTTAAGCAATTAAGGTCACGTTTGGTGCATAGAATGATAACCATCCTATATTATGTTGGTTTGTATCTAAAGAAGTTATAGCATTACAAGGAGGATTAATCATCCTCTTGGTATAGGATGATTCAATCCTCCCAAAGTGGAGAGGATTATTTTTAATCCATAGGATAAAACTTACATGTTCTCTTATACCCTTAAAAATTACATCAACAATTTAAATTGTATAAATTTTGAAAAAGGATAATTTTGACTAATAAATAAATTACCTATCCTAATACTTGCACACATCAAACACAAGATTGGATGAGATTATTTAATCTAATTCTATTCAAAATATCATCTTTATCCTATCATATCATAATCTTGTGTACCAAACACATCCTAAAGGACTTAGCTAGCTTTGACTGCTAAACATCACAGCTGCTATCCCACAACAGCAATTTTGCTGCAGTTAAACTGATGGAGGACAAAAAGAGGGCTAATTGCAGAGTTAAAATTATTTAAGAATTTATTTACTTATTATGTTATACTTTTTAAGGGCTTTATTGTCACTTCTGGAATTTAGGGTATTTTAAGATTTTATTTAATGCTCATACCCGTTTTCTTTGCCCATCTTCTTTTTGGTTGTCATGAAACTATGAACACCTTATACTCTTACTTTTTCTATATTTCAAAATTATTCCTTCATTTTTTACTTTTGGCATTAAAAATCATAGAACATAGATTTTATAAAAAAAATTAAAATTTTAATATAAGATACACCATAGTCAAAGGTTTTTTCTTAAACTCTGTAAAAGTCAAATTAGGATAATTAAAATAGGTTGCAGAGAGTAGTTCACATTTCTATTATGGTTTACAGTGTAACCTACGGGTACCTTATGTTATTTCAATTATTAGTAGCTCATTATTAAGAGGTGAAAATATTTAATTTTGAGATTTCACTCCCTTGGTTCTATCGTTTCCCTCCCCTAAATTCCTCTATTGTTTCTCCTTTCCCTGTTATTTCTTCCTATTTTCTGTATTACCCCTCTTTCCCCTTCCTGTTCTACATCAAAAACACCATTATGAGCATGATTTGGTTATGGCATTGATTTGGCCAAGTTGGTTGCATTGCCTACCCTTACTGACATGTTGTAATCTGACACAACAAAATCTCATACTCTTTTCTATGTTGAGTCATATCAACGGGCATTTTTGGCTTTCTTTCAGCTAGTCTTTATCACTTGTAGGCACACCTCTTTTTGTTCAGCTCATAAGCCAAACTCTAGCAAGGGTACTATGTTGAGCTCGACTCAACTTGTTTACAACCCTAACCACACATAGCCAAGCTGGCCAATCATCAATAAGTAACTTCAAAAATCCAAGTTAGGTTCTCTGGTAATTAGAAAAGCTTCATATGCCAACGTCAGTGAATTGTTATCCAATTTCCTAGTGCTAGAAGCAAATGGATGACAAAAGACTTTAAGAACATTGTCAGTCATCTACCCTAATACTAACATACTTCTTGAAATAGCTGTTGACAGCAATCAAGATCTATCCCTCATTTGTTGACAGTAATTACGATCTATTTCCTGATTTGTTGGGATTTAGGATCTATTTCGTAATTTGTTGGGATTTCCTGATCATTATTTACTATTATTTGTTTCTAATGTTTAGATGACTGCTTCCTGATTTTATGGATTTTTTGATTCCTCTATATATTTGAGGATTATCTCTCAATAAAAGTTAGAGAACATTGTTTCTTTAGTTCTGCTTTCAACAACTATGATTCATTTACTCCATATTTCATGTTTACATGTGCAAAAGAGGACCTTTTTCTTGATGCTTAGAGCAGTCAAGTATTACATACTATTATACTAAATAGATATTTATAATATAATTAGTTGATCCATATAAAAATAAAGTTATGCATTTTCTTCTCTAAAAATTTTACAAAGCTAATTTTGAACAACTATTCAAAACTATTTTACCAGTATTTAATCTCATGTTTCCTTTCACTTTCAGAAATAACCAATTAGCCCTAGAACTATATCGCTGTTCACAATTTGGCACCTATAAAAAAAATTCACCATTAGATATACAAACTTTGTTTTCATCAAGCATTTTGCACCACACACTAATTATGTTCAGGGTAAGCTTATGCATTTTTATTTGTTAGTCAATGGTGTAAAATGTTTGAAGGAAACAAAGTTGACCTAACTAATTGGCTAGTCCTGAAATTTTTTTCTATAAATACCAAATCGTTAATAGTAATATAGTTCATGGGCTAAATTCTATATTAACCCTTACAAAATCAACAAACAAACCTTAGCTAAATAAATAGAAGTAACAACCAATAGCTTCAAAAAAGAAAAAGAAAACTCACAATAGTGGCAATTCTCTTGTTTGAGGCCATGAGAACCCTGCCATTGTCATCAACCACAAACCCAGCAGGCGGTTTGGGCAGTGATGGAGGATGATATATTAAAGAACGCGAAGTAGTAGTCGAAGAAAAAGCTAACGCTTCATTATCATAAGCAGTTTCTTCCACAATCTCAACATCCCTCAAACTCAGCTTCTTTAGATTATCATCACCATGCCCGCTTTTTCCCTTCCTCCTCTTCTTATTCCCAGCTGCTGAGGACGACCGTTTCTTGACAGGTCCACCCGTCTGGGACTTTGCAGCAAAGCAGAGAGGGAGCAGTGAAGATGTAGAGCTGTAGGTGGGGTTTTGGCAAGGGACTGAGACTGGAAACCAAGGGAATGAATTTTTATGGTGGAAACAAGGGAAATTGGAAGGGGGTGTTGAAGTGAAGGGAATTGAGGACGCCATGTTATAATTATTACTAAGGTTATAGTTTTTGCTCTTTGTTTGTTGTGGATTTACAGTGAAGGGTGAAGAGGGAAGAGTACGCAGTTTTACTCCTTATTTGTTGTAAGGCAGCCATAGATAAACTTCAGTGTTCATATGTCAACTGCAGATATTTTGGAATTTGGATTCGGACGAATTGGACTTCGGCGGTTCAATTTGGACCGGGTTATGGGGATGTATGATAAATATATATTATTAAATATATTATTAAATGTATAATAAATATTTATTATTAAATATTATGCGGTATGTATAATAAATATATATTATTAAATATATAATTTTGGACTTAAATAAATATTAAATATACTACAAACTTAATAAAATATATATTTTTAAAAGCATACTAATAATCAACTATTATATCTATATAATTAATAATTACATAATTAAATAATCAATTAATAAATTTTAATTTAATTAAATAATTAAACCCACATACAATTAGAATTAAATCTAGGACCTCAAGATTTTAAAACCTCCACATTGTCACTATAAAATATATATTTTGTTTATTGATATTCTCTCAAATAATTAAAAATTTATATCACATCACATAAAAATTTTTGAATAATAAATTAATCTTGAAATCAATTGATTTTTTTATATCTATTCAAAAAAAAAAATCAAAGTAATATCTGGGGTAAAATTCAAGTATATTTCTTATGGTATTCAACTTTTGTACTTATACTTATATGAATTTTTTTTTTTCACTTATAACTTTATGGTTGATTATCATTACCAAAAAAGGTAATAATGACAAAAATAAACTAGATTTTATAAAGCTTAAAAAATGCCCTCAACGCTATAGCCATGGATACAGAGTTAAATTAAAATTAACGTGTTTTTTTTTTCTTGTAAACACAATTTTATAGAAAACACCTTAATATTTGAAGATTTTGGTTTTTGCTTTCTTTTAGGAAATTTCAAGTTTGAAATTTGAGTGAACAAAAAGTATTCAAAGAAAGAAGATTTAACATAAGGGGGTTAAAAGATTCTTGGGATTTTTTTTGGGTGTTTAAGATATGTGAACCCAGAGGTATAAGACACAATCAAGAATCAAAACTAATTTAGAGACAATTTGTGATGAATCTATATGCTGACAAGGGTAATAGTATGAAGCTATGGGCCAACTTGATGCAAGTAAAAGCTGACAATGATAGCATAGGAAAGCTAAAAGTGCAATAAAAAAACTGAGTTGATAAAAAAGGAAATGAAGCTGAAAAATGAATAAGCTGAGCCGAGAGTTAAATCAAAGTTGAATTGGGAACTAAAATGAGGCCAATAGTTGAAATAGACCTGAAGTCGATGGTTGGAAGGGGAGTTGATTATGTAAATGCAAACAAAGATGGTGGTGCAATCAATTGTGCTGATTTGGCAGCTAGATATTAGTTAATTTGCATAAAATCTTTGTACTAGAAACAACTATCATTCAATTTACAATTTTTAGCCAAATTTTTAGTAAATTTGTTAGAGGATTTGTAGCACATGTTAAACATATATTATATCAGTGTTGTAATAATCAAACTATGAATGAAAATATCACAAAATTTTGCTTCTATTTTCTTTGTTTCTTTTTAATTCTCTGGTCTATTTCTTCTAGTTTATTCTATCTTATTCTTCTTCTTAATTGGGTTTCATCAGTCATAGCTAATCTGTGATAAATTGGTATTAGAGCCTAGAAAGATCTAACCAACATGGAAAAACAACAACATATGTCAGAAGATAAAATACTTGATATCTTAGAAGAGCAACTTTAAAATTTGTAAATTCAATTAGAGGTAATGAACAACCTCTGTTCCCAAATGGTGAGAAAGGCAGAGAAGTTTTGAAGCTATGCTAGATGCCATATTGGATAAACAACGGTAACAAATCTACCAAGTGCTTGAGTTGTTACAACCATAAGGAACCGTATAAGCTTCACTTGAGACATGTGGTATCACTAGCAATCAACTAGTGTGGTATCATTAACGATTAACCAACCTCAATGTCACAGCTTAAGGAAAAAGTCATAGACTAGGAAGCAAACCAAGATGACTTTTGAGAAGCCAAATAGGGTATTATCAAGAAGGTTTTTATTGTTTCCAAGTTAATCATGAAATCTCTATCAACCCAAACCGTAGACTTAAAACTCATTAGATAACCATCAAAGGAAGAATAAAAAGTTTTTTTCCAACTTTTCTTTTATCTAAAGGACCAACCAAAGATAGAACAAAAAAATTTCTTTTAATTTTTCTTTCATTTGGTAATCCTTATTTGAATTGTTTTTTCTACAAAGGTCTTAATACACCATATGATTAGGATGTAGGAAAGATAAGCAAATTTGATAAAGAAAGGATTTATACGATAGTAAATGGCCTTTTTAGTAAACATTCTAAAATTATTGCTTTTAATCTTAGGGCTATTGCTAAGTACTTGAAATTTGATATTAAAAACTTTAATAATGAAAATATTTTTTATATAAGTTTTAGATGTGAAATTGTGTCTTTCGATTGATTTATCTTATGATAAGATTATTTTTTTATACCTAAAAAACTACTTAATCTAGTTCCTTTAAAAGATTATTGGCATTCATGCTTTGACAACCAAGTCGAATTCAATGGATTCACTACACCACAGGAATATCATAATAAGGTTGCAAAGCATTCATTTTATGGGATATTAGTAAAGTTGAGACATGGAAATAAGGTCATAATAGCTTTTTGTACTACAAATTATGCCTTTATGGTTGTTAACTATGTCTGTGTTGAAGATGTCTTTGTGCAAAAAGAGATTATCCTTTACCATACTCTTGGAGAAAGGATAAAGCTTGTCTTAATTATTAACAAGATGGATGGGTTGTTCCTCAAGATCCAAGTTGATGAAAAGAAGGCCTATGACTACTAATGATCATGCCTTGGAGTTTGTTCTTGATTGGATTACAATCATAATAAATGGTTATTATGGTCTTGAATTCAATAATGTATACACTGTACTTGGTTGTGAGGTCATTTCTATTAAAACTCTAAATTAATATATGCTTAGGTTTGATTCTGAGATTGGTAAGTTAGCTCAAAGTGTGTTGATCAAGCTAAGAAAAATTGGCTATCATACTAAAATGATTACAACCAAGATTACTGTAAGGGTTGGGAAACCAATCGTTATTGAGCTTTCTAATGTCATAAAAAATGTTAGTACAGCTCTTATTAAAGAGGTTGTAAGTAAAACTAATGACTCTACAAGTGATGTGACAATTATGGCATCTGTTCTTGCATGAGAAATAATCAAACTAGTACTTATAAGTGTTCTCTCTGGTGCAAATCTAGTCTTAGTAAATAACAATATTGATAAAATCATACAGTGGTTAAAAAAAGAGCCAAAAAAAATGGCCAAGCCTATTAAAGGTGGTGATGATGTCAAAGTTGTGACTTCCATTTTTGTTGGAGACAATGACCTTATTGGATTGCTATTGCAATTGACAAAATTAGGCTTGATGATGTTTGTTCATTGAATTATCATCCTCATTTAAGACCATAGTTATTGATGATGAAGTGGATATAATGAGTACTGCTAATCTTCGACAGGGATGATACCTCACAGCATCAGCTTTGTTTCATGGCAAGATGAGCATAAAAAAGGTTAATGAAAATAATGAAAAAGTGGTTGCCAATGCTGTTATGCTTGGTTTTTTTATAGAGTTTCTTATTGAGAGTTCCCATAGGCATTTTAAAATATGAACAAATGCTAAACTTGAGAAACTTTTAGGAGATCATATGTCAAAAATCAATGGGTAAATTGTTAAAGTCAGAGTTTGTAAACACGTGTGGGAATTACAAATATGCTAGGATCATTTGTTGCATTGATTTTGATGCACAAGCTAAGAAGAAAGTTACTTTTCATTAGAAGTTTTTCAAGCATGATATTGATAATGGGCCTTCAAACAATTTCAGTTAGTCCTTTAGTCTTAAGCAGTTATGAATTTTATATATCTATTGGAGGTATACTACTATTTAAATTAACCTTTGCTAATGGTGTTGGATTAGTCCTTGGTTTTCTCTTATAAGAAATGTTTCTTGATCAAATTTAGACCTGGTAATTTGCATATTCATATTATGTAAAATATTGATAATTCGTGTATTCGTGTCATGTTTTACATGAAACTAACGTGTAACAATTCGTATTAACATGAAAATATAATTTTTTTATTTTATTAAAACTATTTATTATTTTTGCAAAAATTTTAAAATCGTGTTATCTTTGTGTCTTTTATTCATATCATTTTTATATCGTATCATTGTATCATGTTTGAGATTGCTAGTCTAGTCGGATAAAGGCAAAGATAATATCAATTTATATGGCTACTCATTGAGTGATAATTTTTGAAAAACTTAAAGAGCTTGATTATATGAGTTCGAAAAACTACAAATCTCTTAGCTCATAATTTTCATTCTTTGATCCTTAGGGACAAAGATCAATTCCATATGCTGACAAGGGTAATAGTATGAAGTTATAGGCCAACATGATGCAAGTAGAGGTTGATAAGGATAGTAAAGGAAAGCTGAAGGTGCAACAAGAAGTTGAGCTGATGAAAATGGAAATGAAATTGAAGAATGAAGAAGCTGAGTTAAGAGTTGAGTCAACAATTGAGTTGAAAACTAAAATGAGGTCAGTAGCTGAAATAGAGCTGAAGTTAGTGGTTGAAAGGAGAGTTGTCATGTGAATGTAGATAAAAATGGTGGTGCAACCAATTGTGCTAATTTGGTAACTAGATATTAGTTAGTTTGCATGGAATCTTTGTATTAGAAGCAGCTATCATTCAATTTACAATTTTTAGCTAAACTTTTAGTAAGTTTGTTAGAAGATCTGTAGCACATATTAAACGTATATAATAGCAATGCTGTAACGATCAAACTAAATGAAAATATAACAAAATTTTACTTCTATTCTCTCTTATTCTCTCTAATTCTTTAGTCTGTTTCTTTTAGCTTATTTTATCTTCTTCTTAATTGGGTTAATCAATCATAGCTAATCTATGACAAAATCCTAAGCAAACAATATATATGAGGGATTCAAGAAAAAAAAATTCCATAAAAAAAAACTAGTAAGAATCAACATAAAGGAATTTTACAAAAAATGAGGGAAGGAATTGAATCAAACATAATCAAAACCTAATTACAAGCAAATAGAGGAGGGCAATTTATTAGCAAATTCAGAAGATCCAAACATCTTATAAAAACCTATAAACACAATTATCAAGAGCCATAAGAATGGAGAAACCCAAGAAAACACCAACAAAGCATAGATAATAAAATAATACACAAATAATTCATCAAAATTAACAACAAATTTACTTTCGACTTGCATTTAGCTTCGATGTTTTATTTTATGGATCTGATTTTATCTATGGAATCCCAGAACATGTAACTAGTTTTACTTTTATACCCACTAGAGGACCTAAAGTTGAAGAATCTGAGCAATATAGATTGTTTAACTTTGATGTTTTTTAGCATGTTCATGATTCGTCATTTGAGATTTATGATTTTATACCATTCATGCTATCACATGAGAAATATGAAAAAAGTTTTGAGTTTTTTTGATTGAATGCTTTAGAGATACAGATTGATGTATTTGTTAGAATGCAAAAAATGAGATTTTGATGCCAAATGGAGAAAGTTGAATTGATACATTTTGAATACGTGAGGTAGGGATTGTAGATTATTTTTTTTATTAGATCAGGACCAAAGGATGTTGTCAAGCAGTACATGATTGTGACAGGCTAACAATGCCATATCTATATGTCACGGTATATCATCATAGTAGGTGAAATTACTAGAATAAAGATGTAAAAAATGTGGATTCGAAGTTTGATGAGCATGATACTCCATATGATGTTTTATGGCTTAATATTGAGGATTCTGATGGCAAAAGGTATTTCACATGAGATAAGTTGTTGTTCTTACATTTGGATAAGATACAAAAGAAATTGGTGGTCAAAGGTAGGCACATGTGTGGATCCACAGATCAAACAAAATGACACATTTCACTTGCATAAGCATGCAACTCAGATGGGTTATTATGTTAAGGATGTAAGTGGTAAGGATTATGATGGCTGGTGTTGGCCAGATACCTCTTTATACCTAGATATATTGAATGTGGAGATTAAATCATGGTGGGTGATAAGTTTTCTTATGAAAATTATATTGGTTTAGCTCTTTTATTGTACATTTGGAATGACATGAATGAGTTTTTATGTTTAATGGACCAAAGATATGCCGCTTTTGTTAATGTATTCTAAATTTTATCTATTCATGATGTTTATCTTTTTATTGTTTTCTTATCCTATATTACATTATTGATGATAAATAGCTAATGCTTATTCTGCTTAGCTATCATCCAATTATACACATTAGCTTGTTACTGCCTATTTATGTGGGTAAAAAAAATATAAATGAAGAGGAAGAATAAGAGAATTAAATGTAATATGATTTAAGAGAAAAAATGAAAAGATTGGGGCAAAATTAATAGAGAGGAGAAAAAGGAAAACATGAGTTAGGTAACTTAATCAAAAGGTTATTCTATATTGTATTAATGATAGAAATACTATAATTATCTTTAGAGATTAGTAGTTTTATAAGATTTTGGTATTTGATGGTCTATAATTATTAAGACATATTTTTGACAAAACTCAGCCCATAGTGTTTGCTTATTTAATTGTAAATAACAAAATTCAACCTATAGTGTTTGCTTATTTAATTGTTAAGAAACTTCATTTCAAATTTGAAAAAAAATATTTTTGTTTCCCGAAAAATTCATACAATAACTAGTAAAAAATAGATAGTCATTGGTTTGCTAGAAGACCTGCACAACTACAACTAGAATGAGTTTAATATACCAATATATGCTCTAGCATAAATACCAAACAAACTTAGGTTTTTACTTTTCATAGGTTGATGTACTACAAAAAAGAAACCAGTTGGTTGTAATATCTTCATTAGCTAAAATGTCATATTTATTTTATTTAGTGTATTAGACAAAAAAGAAAAGACCTTATCTGCTATGGAATATAGCAATGAATATAGTTACAACTTTTCAATGGAGAAAACTTATTAATTACAGAATGCACATTCACAGATTCTGTGGTCATTGTTCTAGTTATTAAGAAAACTTTCTTGTATAAGCATAATATGCACTTGTATAGATACTATTTTCTTTTTGGTAAGAGATTTCATTTTTTTTTCAATAAGTAGTTCAATTTTTACTATTTTTTTTTTTTCATGCAACATTACCATTGACATTTGGTATGGTATGGGTTACTTTATTTTAATCTATTGCTTAATGTGATATTGGTGTTTGCGTATATAGATAAATGGGATTAGAAATAGATTAGTGGGCATGTACTTTGTAGATAAATGTATTTAATATAGTACTATGATTTTCTAACAAATATTATCTCGATTTAACTATGATAGTTTTTAAAGTTAAGTGTTTAAGTTTGAGGATAGTAACATGCATAGAGGTTATGTAAAAAAAATTCTTTAATGAGTTTGTTCATTTGTTAACAATTATACATTTCTCTAATCTTGTTCATAAGGTTTGCAATGGATAGAAAGGTATAATTTTTTATTTATGTTTCAATTGTTGTTGTTTGGATAAGGATATGGTTGGCTAGTGATAATAAAAGTTTTAAATTTTCTAAATTAAGTACATCAAATTCTTTCATTTATCTGAAAGTTCCTCTATTCTTCAAATGTCAGAATGTAAAAGCATGCTTATAATCATGCTAATTTTGTTATTAATAACTTAAAAACTACATTTCCATAAAGATAGGGGTGAAATTGTTTCTAAGTATCATGTTATTTTTGGTGGCAATAATTCAAAAATTGTGGGAATTTTGTAAGAATGTTAAAAAAAAAAACTATCATACCTTGTTATTAGATATATATATATATGTGTTTGTAAAAAACTACAAATTGATAGGTAAAATAACACAGATTAACTAAACTTTTACTGTGGCTAAGTCATAATGTCTAGAAATGCTTTACTTGTTGGTTGAGTGGAACATTGGAAGTTTTATAATGTTTATAGTTATTACTTCCACTTGGCAACAATTAACGGTTTTGTAAAGTGTGAAAATGTTAAGGATAAACCTTTTGTTTTGTCTGAAGCATTCTTTGCTGGAAGTCAAAGGTACAAAACAGTTTGGACTAGTAATAATTCAACAAATTGGGATCATCTCAAGGTTTCAGTCCAAATTTTTTTAACACTTGGTCTTGCTGGAATGTCTTTCTTTGGTATGCATTCCATTATATATAAAAAAAGTTAAAACTAGTGCACCTTTTCCCCTAGTGATGCTAGATAAATTTTCATAAGTGCTAATGTTGGAGGATATTTTTGGTAATCTTAAGCCTAAGTTATTAGTGTATTAGTATCAACTTGGTGCTTAGTATCCCTTTTTTTCTAGGTCATGCCCATCATGACATGAAAATACTAGAGCCTTGGTTGTTTAGGTATGATATGTTTAATATCCATGTAATTCTACTTCTTGTATATTGATGGATTAGCATTCATTTTTAGCACATTCATTTATATAGAATATTCCTAACATATAAAATTACAAATGCATGTTAAGTTCTTTTCTTGACTAAAGCTAAAATGATCTCTCATGAACATTATGCTATTCATTTTTCATGTGTATCTCATCTCTTACAGCTTAACGAGTTTCTAAAATGGTTGAATTTTGCCTTATAGTATTGCATTTAAAAGTAAGCTATACTTGTTTTCACTATTTGTATGTCTGTCATCTGAATCTCAATAGAGAGCATTTTAATTGAATTTTGGTCAGCGGCACTACATGTGTATTTTAGGTATCATGACTCATAACTCCTGTAAGCTTTTCTAAATTATGAAACTTCTTTAAGTTATGTTTGAAGATATTTTTGGAACAATTGTATTGGTCAATTCCTAAAAAATAACCTTTTTAGTTTTAATAGACCCGCTTTAACGGAAAATAGTTTTATTATCTACTTTGCCTAATACTATTGAAGTTCAAATTCTAGCTCTCATACTAATTCTAATGATGGCTCATTACCTAAAAATGTTGCTTCATTTGCCTTATAAGAAGGGTTAAACACTTGTTTGGTCTGTGAATTTTGTAATTTTTGTCATATTGGCACCTAAAATTTTTTTTTGTCATATTAATACCTAAACATTTAAATCTATTATCACATTAGTATCTGAAATTAACACCATTAGTTAATTTTACTGAGGTAGCATGAATATCAAATAAGATGCTGATATATGTAAAAAAAAAATCCAACTAGCACCACATCATCAATGTAACGTTATGCTTATATTATCTTTAAAAGAAATTTTCTAAAAAACTTCTAAAATTTTTGTAAAAATTTTTTTAAAAATTCCAAAAATTTTTAAAAACCTCAAAAAAATTAAAAATGCTATAAAAGTTCTAAATAATTCAAAATTTTTTTCAAGAATTCTAAAAATATTTTAAAAATTATAAAAAATTTTAATTTAAAAAAATATAAAAATACCAAAAAAGGTTTTAAAAAATTTTAAAATAATTTTTTAAAATGAAAATTTTTTTTAAAATTCTAAAATATTCAAAAAAATTTTAAAAAGTTCTAAATTTTTTTGAAAAATTATAAAAAATTTGTAAAAATTTTCAAATTAATAAAAATTTAAAAACATGAAATATTTTTCTAAATTATACAAATTATCATAATTTGAAATTTTTAAAAATTCTAAAAATTTTTTAGAAATTCAAAAAAATTAAAATTTATAAAAATTAAATTTTCTTAAAGTTTAAAAAAATCACAAAATCTTAAAAAATTTAAAATAAGAAAAAATATAAAATTTTTTGAAAAATTAAATAATTTCAAAATTTTAAAGCATTCTTTAAATTTTAAAAAATCTAAAAAATTGAAAACTTAAAAATTTAATAAAAATTCAAAAAAATCTAAAAATTCAAAAAATATATAAAAAATTGGAATTGTAAGACTAAAAAATATGTAAAAATTTTAGAATTTTTAAAAATGTTTTAAAAAATTATTATTTTTTTCAAAATTTTTTATTTTTGATTTTATTTTTGAGTTTTTGTTATTTTTAAAATTTTGACAAAAATTTAAATTTTATTAAAATCTTCATTTTGTTTTTTAATTCTTGTACATTTTTTTAATTTTTTTTAAAAATTTGAAAATTTTTTTAAAATTTTTAAGTTTCCTTAATTCCTTTTCATTTTTTAAAATTTTTTAATTTTTTTAATTTTAAAAAGTTTTTATAAAATTTTAAACTTTTTCAAAACTTTTTTTAAAAAATTTTCTTATATTTTTGAAATTCTTAGAATTTTTAGAAAAATTTTAAAACTTTTTTATTTGTAAAATTTTTTTAAATGTTCTAAAAGTCGTTTGAAATTATTTGAGAATTTTTGAAAATTTGTTAGAATTTTTTAAAATTTTTTTGGTTATTTTGAATTTTTTTTAAAATTATCATATAATTTTTGGAATTTTTAGAAAACTTTTAGAAATTCTTAAAGTTTTTTATAATTTTTATAAATTTTAAGGAATGTTTTAAGAATTTTTTTAAAATTTAATGATGACGTAGGCATGGCATGTCATGACGTAGGCATGGCATGTCATGACGTAGGCATGGCATGTCATGATGTAGGCATGGCATGTCATGACGTGGCATTGATGATATGGCATTGACCGAATTTTTTTTGACAATTGTCAGAGTTTTATTAGATGTTTATGTTAAGTTAGCAAAGTTGTTTAACGACCTTAATCACATGTACCAACGTGGTAATAGATTTGAACATTCAAGTACCAATGTGATAAAACAATTATTTAGGTATCAATGTAAACAAAATTACAAACTTTAAGGGCCAAATATGTATTTAACTCTTATAAAAAATTTCAAGCTCTTTTATTATTTTCTTGTAAATTAGTTATCTATCTTTTGGCTAGAATATATACGAGATGTTTAGGTCAATTGAGATCCCTTTAACATACATGGTTTAAGTTAAAGGTACTTTGAGGAGCGCAGCTACCTTTTCATTATATGAAATAGTTCATCAACAAATTGAATTTTGGTCAAGGCTTTGATATAGATTGATGTCCATATTGTTGAATGGAGTTGATTAGAGAAACGTTATTAATGGCCATAAAGTTGAATAGAGAAATGTGATTTATGAACGCAAGGCTTGCATGCCTGGATTCCATTACTAAGTGATTGATTGCAAATAGAGAATTTGTTGCTACTAGTGACTCATTTTGCTTTTATGGCATTACTTTAAAGATATTATGAGCTTTATTCCAAGGTTATGCATTGACGTGAAGTATGAATCAAAACTTTTTTATAAGACTTTCAACCTAAAACCACTTGGTTATTGGTTGAAAGGTCTCTTTTTTTAAAAAGTCATTTAATTGCTATCACTACTTACACTTTCCTCGCACGTGTAAGGGCAATAAACTTATTATGTGGCATTTACTTCATGTACAGGGATAATAGATCTATTACATAGCATGGACTTCATATGTAGGCATAACAAACTCAGAACCAACAAATGAGAAGAGCTTGCTCTGATTCCATATCAAATTTCATGATAAGGCATCCAACTCAAATTAATTAGGCCTTTATCATATTAACGACAAAAATAACTTAAATTGGATCAATGTTGGGTTTATCTTTAGCATCCCTTTAACAAGTTTAGTTGTCATTTCTTTAGTGCACCATGTAGGTTTAAAATATGTTAGTTTTAGATATATTTGCAGAATAATCTATTAAAATTTTGGTTTATCATTAACAATAAGGAATCGAGATACAAACTTGTGGTTGTATAAATAGCAAGTATATTTGGATATGATGTTGTCATGAAAAAGCTTAAGAAATAAAAAACATGAGACATTGCCATACAATATCTCTACATTCATTATGTATTTACTTTTCTAATCTATAAAAAGATAAGGTTTATGTTATTTCAATGAACAAAATATAAAATTTATGAGAAATGCCATACATGTTTGGTACACATTGCTTCATACTTTTACACATTATTTAGAGAAGCAAATGTTAGTGGTGTTTTTGTTATATGCCTATTATGAATGAAGTTCCCATTTAACAAAGTAGCTTTCAACAATGATGAAGCTTTCATGGTTAGGAATAGTTTTTAGGTACAAGAGATCTATACAAAAATACTTTTAACTAGATTTTCAACCTTCTATCTTTCTTGTTTCTTATTTTTCTTTATTAAGTCTTTTGTTGTAAATAACTTCAATCTCATATATTTTCACTTAATATAGAGGGCTAAACATGCATCAATATATTTGCCTTAGAAGGAATTTTGGTATAACCTTAGAATAGGAATTCCATATAAGGGAAAAGAAATCCATAAGCTTGAAATTTCAGAAGAAAGCATTCTTGCGTTCCAAAGAATTGTCACTATTGTATAAAGAAAAGATTGGTTTTGTAGAAGCTCTACACAAAAGGTGCATGATCCTTGTACACTGGTATGTAATTGATACCATTTGACCATTCAAATCTTCTTAAAAGTGTATTTTACACTTGGTATATAATAGTGCCAAATATTTTTACAATATTGTTATGTTTACTCATTTGCATTTTTTAGGACGATTAGGCTATTATGGTGGCCCAATGTTTTCATGGTTTGTGTTCAGGCCCTAAGGTATTGCACTATTAATTAAAGCATATAAGTACCTCTTCTTATAAAAGAACTTTAATTGAGTGTGCATTTTTTGTGTTTTTGGTAAGGCAAAAGGTGCTTTGAAAGCATGATTGTCTTAAAGTCTCTTTAGTTTTTTTATTTTTTCTGTTCCTTTTATTTGTTTTATTTGTAATGTTAGAAAAAAAAAAAAGGTCTTATCAGCTCTTTTTATAAGAATAATCAAATGGGTAATCTAGTTCATTCACAACTTTTTCTTGAAGATGGAATTGAAGAAAACATTGAGTTAGAGTTGGATAATGACATTTTAGTCAATTATGATAATAATTTATCTTTGAAGCACGCTAAATAATAAGTTGAGCAAGCTCTATAATGTTTATTAACAAAATTAAGTATGTTAACATTATTAGATTTCGTATAATACATAGAATAATACATAGAATATTAATGTCAACATAAATGGTCCATGCATTTCATTAATATGATAGTTGTTATACGTAGGTTGTAGCTCATATATGTTGAAATAGTAATTTTAATGACAGGTTGCAATTCTACTTTGTTTATAGTTTATATAGCTAAAAGGATTTGTAATGATTTCTTAACACATCCATGTATGTAGCAATCTATAAATAATACTAAATGTTATCAAAGAGAACTTAGTCAAGTTGGTGTATATCGACCTATTCAAATCTTGATCTTGGGATTGACATTACTTTTTCAAACAAATGTTAAAACCTGAACGAGAAAAAAGAGGAAAAAAGAAACTGAATATCACTTAGATAGTTAATTAAGATGAGTGATTCTTTTTTTTTTTTTTGAAATAATGATGTTCTTTTCTTAAAAGATAATTTTGTTTAGAAAGAAACATTATTTGGCCTCTAGTTCACAACAGACTAAAGGTAAAGGTGTCTTGTTCTTACACCTCATATTTTAAGCTTTTGAGTTTCCACTTGATTCTGACTTCTAAGAGAGCCAAATATTATTTATAAAAGTTAAGTATATATTTAGTGCCCGAATTTAGGAAAAGTGTACAAATTAGTATCTAAAAAAATAAAATATATAATTTACATCTTGAACTTTTAAATTATGTATCATGTTACATGCCATATTGTTGATAAATTATTTTAACAAATGACATGTATATAAAAAAATTATACTAATTAGATACTAATCGGCAAGTTAAGTTGATAGTATTAGAATTTGGATTAAAATGATATATTATTTGAAAGTTTAGGATGTATATTGTATATTTTTCTAAAATTCAAGTATCAAAAGTGTAATTACTTTTGTAGAAGATTTAAAAGTTAAAGAATAAAATCAAATTCCTTATCTTTAGGATAAGATCTAGTTCATATCCTTTTGTGTTTTTTTATCTTTCTTTTATTTTTGAATTTTTTTATCTTTTTTGTTATTTGGTTTAGTCTATTTATTTTGTAGTTGTTTTCTATGAAAATAAGAGTTAAGATGAATTTCTGATTCTCAAAAACTAACATGATATCAAAGTTGAAGAGTTGAGTCTAAATCAAAAGATTTTGAGATGGCAAAAATTGCCATGACCGGAGCCACGAAAGACTCAACAACTTCTGGGAATGATGTGGATAGCACTCAGACCATATCCTCTACACCTTTTCAACAAATTGATTATATCAATTTGAATTTCTCTGTTCAATTAACCATCCACAAATTGAATGGCAAAAATTACCTAGAGTGGGCCTACAGCGTAAAACTAGTGATTGATGGCAAAGGAAAACTTGGTCATTTGACTGGTGAAGTGAAGTAACCAACAGCAGACGATCCGACTTTGAAAGTATGGAGGTCTAAAAATTTTAGGGTAATTGCTTCACTTATCAATTCTATGAAATTTGCAATTGGGAAACCGTTTATGTTCTTATAGATGGCCAAAGAAGTCTAGGATATTGTTCATGATACTTTTTTAGATCTGAACAATTCAACCCATATATTTAAATTTAAGACAAAGCTTTGGCAATCCAAACAAGGTGATTGAAAAGTAACCACTTATTGTACTGAGATGACAACTCTATGACAAGAGTTAGATTTGTGTTATGATGAGGAATGGGACTACGCCAATGGCAGCATAAGATACACAAAACAGATGGAGAATGATCGATTCTACTTGTTTCTAGCAAGACTTAATAGAGATTTGGATGAGGTCAGAGGTTGAAATTTCAGTAGGAAACTACTGCCAGCCATCCGAGAAGTTTTCTTGAAAGTACGAATAAAGGAGACTTGATGTAAGGTGATGTTGAATGAAGAATTATGGCTAAGTATTGACGTAGAAAGCTTTGCTCTTATATCAAAAGGACCTAACCAAGAAAGAGATAGAAGAAACACAAAAAAGCCATGGTGTGATCATTATAAAAGCCTTGGCACACTTGAGAAACATGTTGAAAATTGCATAGGAAGCCTCAAAACTGGAAGAAAAAAATTAGTGGAGATAACAGAGTTTTCCAGGTGTCCAATACTGATCAAACGTAACAAATTGCTTCAGAAACGTTTTTCACCAAGAATCAACTAGAGCACCTATATAAACTTTTTCAATTTCCGTCTTTCAATGAAAACTCTAATCTGTCTCCATCTTGTTCATTTGCCCAAAAAGGTAACTACCTCACAATAGCTTTAATTAGTGTTAATTCCATTTCTTGTCATCCTTGGATCATTGATTCCGATGCAACTGATCTCATGACTAGAACTTTTAAACTATTTTCTTATAAAAGTTGTGCACGGAATTAAAAAATCGAAATAGCTAATGGATCTTTTTTCACTATCACTGGAAAAAGACCCATAGTTATTTCTTCCTCTCTTACACTTCATAATGTTCTTCATTTCTCTAATCTGTCATGTAATTTGATGTTTGTTAGCAAATTAATTCATGATCAACATTGTCAAGTTAATTTTTTCTCTTCTAAATGTAAATTTCAGGATTTGAACTCGGGGAAGAAGATTGGCAATGCTAGACAAAGTGGAGGACTTTACTTCTTTGAAGATAGAACTAACTTAAAAAGACAACCTCAAAGTACTTGTTTCAAATCTATTTCTGTTGCTAGTGATAATGAAATTTTTTATGGCATTTTAGGTTAGGACATCTAAGTTTTCAGTATTTAAAATATTTGTTTCTAAAGTTATTCATCAATAAGAATCCATCTTCATTTCAATGTGAAATTTGTGAACTAGCGAAACACCACCGTGCATCATTACTCTCATAGCCATGTAAAGCATCAAAACCTTTTTTGTATAATTCATAATGATGTCTGGGGGCCTTCTAGAACTTCTACACTTTCAGAAAAAAAGATGGTTTATCACTTTCATTGATGATCATACCCGTATGTCTTGGGTATATTTATTAAAGGAAAAGTCTAGATCTAAACATGTTTTTAATGTTTTTCATAAAATGATACTAACTCAGTTTCAAACAAATATTCAAAATTTTCAAAGTGATAATAGGAAGGAATATTTTACTAAAATTTTTGGAAAATATTTTGAGGAAAATGGTATTGTCCACCAAAGTTCTTGTAATGACACACCTCAACAAAGTGGAGTGGCTGAAAGAAAAACAAAAATCTTCTTGAGGTTGCTAGATCTTTAGATTTGCAGCTAAGGTTCCTAAATATTTGTGGGGGGAAACTATTATTACAGCCACTTATTTGATCAATCGGATGCCATCAAAGGTATTACATTTTCAAAATCCTTCGGATTTGTTCAAAAAATGTTTTCCCACATCAAGGATTTTGGTCAATATTCCTCTAAAAATTTTTGTTTGCATTGCATTTGTTCACATTCACAATCATACACATTCACAATCATAATAGGCGAAAATTTGATCCAAAAGCAAAAAAAATATGTTTTTTTTTGTTATTCTCTAACACAAAAAGGATACAAATGTTTTGATCCCATTTCAAAAAGGATATTTGTTATTATGGATGTCATTTTTTTTAAACAAAAAAATATGATTTTAATCATTATCTTCAGAGGGAGAGTGAAAGTGAAGATTCTATCTTTGACATCCAGATAAAAATGCCACCTATGATGTCTACCCTAAATTCAAAAATACCTGCAAACTCTACTTTAGAAATACCAAAGATTACCATGGAAACGAATATGTTAAATGCTGAAAACAATGGACAATCCCCTATTTTGTCATCAAAAAATCACTTAACACATAAATATGTGAGAAACCAAGTAAAAACTGAATGAGTTTATTGTCTATTCAAGAAAGAATACTGATAAAAAAAAAAGTTGTCCAGTTTGCAACAATCCCATGTGTCTAATCTGCGAACATATCAGATTTCTATCAATCCTCCAGGTAAATCTATATCTGAGTCTAGTTCCTTTAAGCTTGATACCAAATTGAGTCTATTCATGATTTAGATGTTCCAATTGCTCTTAGAAAAGATACTAGAGAATGTAATAAACATCCTTTGTCTAATTTTATGTCATATGAAAAGTTGTCTTCTTTTTTTTTTTTTTTCATTTACTTTTCAATTATCTAGTATGGACATTCTTAAAAATGTACAAGATGTTCTTAAATGAAAGGAAGCTGTTCTTGAAGAGATGAAAGTTCTTAAGAAAAATAAAATTTGGGAAGTAATGAGTTTGTTTGAAGGTAAATCCACAGTTAGCTGTAAATGGGTATTTACAGTGAAATACAATTCTGATGGCTCCCTAGAAAGATATAAAACTCGACTAGTAGCGAAAAGATTTACTAAGATATATGGTGTTGACTACTCAAAAACATTCGCTCCAGTGGTTAAACTAAACACATTGAGAGTGCCATTATCAATTGCTGCAAATTTGGACTGGCTATTGCAAAAATTGGATGTAAAAAACGCATTTCTCAAAAAAGATTTGGAAGAAGAAGTTTATATGGACTTTCCTCCGGGCTTTACTGAGAAATTTGGATCAAAGGTGTGCATGCTAAGGATGTAATTATATGGATTCAAACAATCACCTAGAGCATGGTTTGATAAATTCGCTCAGTCTATAATATCACACCTTGTTTATGAAATTTTCACATGAAGGAAAGATAACAGTGTTAATAGTCTATGTGGATGATATTATTCTTACTAGAGATAACTTCCTCAAAATAAAAAGGCTAAAACAGGTTCTAGCTCTGGAATTTGAGATCAAGGACTTGGGATCATTGAGGTACTTTTTTGGAATGGAAGTAGCACGGTCAAGTCCAAGAATGGCATAGCTATCTCACAACAAAAGTGCATCATTGATCTCTTAAAAGAAACAGGTATGAGTGGCTGCAAACTGAATGATACTCCTATAGAATACAACTTGAAGATAGGAGAAAGTGACAATAGAACGCCTATTGATACAAAGTGATATCAGAAGTTGGTAGGAAAACTGATATATTTATCACACACTGGACTAGACATTGCCTTTGCAATCAATTTAGTGAGTCAATTCAGGCATTGTCCATACGAAAAGTATCTTGAAGCTGTTTACAGAATTCTAAGGTACTTAAAGAGCACTCCAGGAAAAGGATTATTGTTTAAGAAAAGTGAACAACGGAGAGTTGAAGTTTATACTGATAGTAATTAGGCCAGATCAATCATTGATAGAAGATCTACCTTTGGATATTATACATTTGTCTAGGTAACTTGATTACTTGGAGAAGTAAAAAACAAAATGTGGTGGCATGAAGTAACGTTGAAGTAGAGTTCAGGGTTATGGCGCATGGAATTTGTGAGATATTGTGGTTGAAACGTGTCTTAGAAGAACTAAGGAGGCCTAGCACCCTTCCTATGAAACTGTACTATGAAAATAAAACAGCCATCAATACTGTACACAACCAAGTACAACATGATAAAACAAAGCATGTCAAGATTGATAGGTTTATGAAATACTTGAGGTTTGTGCTATATGCTTGCCAATTGTTCCTACAACGCAACAAATGGCAGACATACTAATCAAGGGGCTTCTAAGGCCTAACTTCGAGTTTCTTGTCAGCAAGTTGAGATTGATAGACATCTACAAACCAACTTGGTGGGGAAGGGGGGGGGGGGGGGGAGTGTGGAGGATTTAAGAGTTAGTGAAGGAATAAAGTCAAATTCCTTATCTTTAGGATAAGATCTGGTTTATATCTTTTTGAGTTTTTTATCTTTCTGTTATTTTTGAATTTTTTTATCTTTTGTATTATCTGGTTTAGTCTATTTATTTTATAGTTATTTTCTATGAAAATAAGAGTGAAGATGAATTCTGATTCTCAAAAACTAACACCTCTATTTATAATCAATCTCATCATTTTGCTCAATGGTCCTTTTATTTTGTTAATATATCCTTGTACTCTTTAATATTATGAAAAGATCCCATATTTACCATTTTTTTTTTTCAGTTTGGTAGGTCAAAAGGCAATGCACATGCTGAAATTTTTGGTTTTTTTGTAATATTCTCGGACCTGTTTGGGGGCCGCTGCCCCCCAATGCCCCACTATAAGTCTTTTATCTCAATAGAGATACACATGCATTGTCTCTCACCCTCTTTTTTTCCTTACTTTTCTCTATATTGCAATTACTATCCATTTAAAATCCATTTTTTTGTGATAAAAGGCTTTTTTTTTTTTTTTTTCTTTTGACTCCTTTTAAAGTTCAGTGCGACAAGATTGTGCAAAGGAAGCTGTTTTGGACTCTTCCATCCTATATTAGGACAACTGGCTGTTTTACGGCTGTTATTTTTTATTGGCAGACTGGTTAAGGTTGATTTTCAGCTGTCTAAATCAGAACCACTTAATATTTGCAAAGTAACGTGAAGGCAGCATCATAAACCTTTTTTTTTTTTTTCTGGCCAAAAGAATGAAAATCATAAACCATGTTTAATGTTTGTCTATACAGTTTATTACTCATTGAACAATCAGCCAATATGTCCAGGTTTCAAGTTCCTTAAATGCCTTCATAGCTGTGTGCAGGAAGATATTTAATGCGTGCACTTTTGTGAACCTCATTTTTTTGGGAACTTATGCACTATTTTAGTGTTGTCAACATTTTGTCTTAATGCCTATTACTCATCACTAATGAAGGGTTTTTATAACCAAGAAAACTCAGTGCGAAAGTGGGTGATACATCTGCAAATAGATTACAGCAGTTTAGAAAGTAGTGATGTTAGAATACTAAGAAAAGAATAAAATGCTTGTTGGCTTAGAATTTATTAGCGCTTCTCAAAATTGCCTTGGACATTTTTAATAAGTTATCACTGTTAGGTTTCCTTAATCTACATGGTACGTATTAGTAAGTGTATGACTAGTTAAATCCTTGCAGCAAATTTCCCTTTTATCAGATCACATTTCATCGAACGATGGAGTAGCTATCCTTCCTCAAAATTTTTTAGAATGGCGGAGCTTTGATCGTGATTGTTGCTGTTTTCTCTATGTTTTCTTCTCTACTTGGTATTTTTGACATTGATGACAGCAGTGGTCAAATATTTTAGTTTCTGTGCACGATGAATAGGTAGTTCTAACATCATCGTGTCTGTATAGGTGATAGATATGAGCAGATCTCAAGCAGCTGAAGGTGAACTCTATCTTGATGGATGGTAAAAGCTTTGACTTCAAGCACGGGGCTTACATTCATCGTCGATTTTTGTTCTCAAATGGGCAGTTTACATCTTCAAATATGGCATCCTCTTCCCTTGGTAGGTCTAGATTTTCTTCTGACTGCATTTTTGAGCGAATTACATCTTCAAAAAGAGCCCTTGTTGAACCAGGAAAACAGAAGGATGAAATTGAACTTGGTCCAATTTGGCTAGGGGGCCCTGTTGCTGCTGTTGTAACCATCCGCAAGCCTGGTGTCAGAGTTGCTGAAGATTGGACAATAAAAATTTTTGGATATTTAGTTTCATTACTTTCTAATGTTAAGAAAGGAAAATTATCCTTGTAATTGTTATTCTTGAGTTTAATTATATATATATATATATATGTAGTGGAGAAAACTCAAATGGAAATAACATTCCTACGTGCAATTTACTAGTAAACCCCCCTAATGCGAAGAACTCTGGTTTCACCAACTTTGATTTTCTTTGGCAGCCTTGCTTGACAAATTTTACTTTCATTTGGAGACGCTTACAAATTCTTATCTTCGATCTTTTCTTTGAGGTCCCTTATGAGCAAAATGGTTCATTTTTAGTAGATGAGAGAGAAATATAGAAGTGTGGCACTTAGAATCTAGCATTGTCTTTGTCTTTCTTTTCAAGTGGCACATTTTTTTGGTATAAAGATATCTGATGCTGGAATTTAAGTTCCAAACCAACCGATGAAGCAAACTCCAAACCTATCAACGCCATCTAGGTGATGGATTCAAATGGCACGTTTTAAGTAACAAATTATAGCTATCAATAGTTATGAGAGAGAATGTGTACAAGCACTATGTACTTTTTTAACTACCCTACTCCCATCAAAATTCAGAATTAAAGGGCAGAAATCAGAATAGCATAGCTTGTCTCTAGGCCTGCATTGGGTTAGCATTCAGTGTTTATTGATTTATTTTATTTTACCATAGATTTCACAGCTGACACATCTTGGTGCAAAATAAATGGTGGAAGGATCTCTGCTTTTTAATCTCTTTTTTTTTTGGGTACAAAAGCATGCTTTTTTGCCTTTTTCATCTTCACTTGTAACCTTCATTTGTAGTAATATTAATACTAAATTTTTTTTTCGAATAAATACTGACTAAAATTTTAAGTGATAGGAGGAGATCACACAACATGCTGACCATTGAAACAGGAAGCATGCGGGGGTTCAATTCAAAATGCACAAACAACAAAAATTAACCTACATAAACTGATCATAAGGAAGCAGGAAAGATTAGGAGTACTTCTATTGTTGTTAGCCTTACAATAATTGAATCACCAGAAAATAGATTTCCTTCCATACAATCTTGTAACAATTTTGGTCCAAGCAATGCTTGTGGAATAGTCTTTTTTCCACTCTAGTGTCCTTACGAGGTTTCTTCGTCTTCCTGAGTGTCATCTGCACTCAGAAGGTGTTTAAGAACAACCCTTGGTTTCTTAGGTTCTGATAAAGCTTCCTGGTTATCATCATCACCTTTCCTTTTCACTCTCTCATCCTCTTGCTGTTCTTGCTCAGCTGCAGTAGCTTCATCAGAATTTTGTGTTTTATCTAGCAATGGTGCCCTTGAATCACGTTTTTCAATCTTCTCTTTACCCTTCACATTTGCTTCCATAGGAGATTGTTCACATTCTTTCAAATATGAGCGAATTTCTTCACTAACTGCAAGATCAAGTGGGGTTTTCCCTGCTTTTGTTTTGGCACTAAGACTCGCACCTTTCTTTAACAAGACTTTAATTACTTCTAGATGGGACCCTTGAACAGCATAGTGAAGCGGAGTGAATCCCTTGCGATTGGCAGCTTTCACTGAAACTCCTGATGAAAGCAAAGTCCGGACTACCTCTAGATGTCCTTTCTGGGCTGCAAAATGAATCGCACCCATGTCATCCATGGCAGCAGCACCAACATCTGCTTTTTGCTTGCACAGATAACTCACAACCTGTGCTTGCCCAGACCATGCTGCTAAATGTAGTCTATATCACAGGGTTACCAATGTCAAGGAAACAAATTGGAAAAGTGGCATGCCATCATGCAGAAAATTAGAGTAGAATGCATGATGTAAACAATAGGATCCAGTTACAATAAACATTTAGCAGAAAAACCATTTTCTGCAGATATCAACAATAAATATGATACAATAGGAAACAAGTAAAGAAGCACACTGCACATACAATGAAGGTCATAGATATTTGAGTATGTTACTATTCTGAACTGAAGACCACCTTCATAGTAGAGGTGGGTTGGTAATTAGGCTATGCATCATCCACAACACTTCAACATCTCAATTTATGGATAAGCAATAAGAATAATTTGTGCATATTTGAACTGAAGCACAAGCATGGGTTTAGCAACCTTTCCAACATAGGGATTCAACAAAATGCCAGAATCAGGCAAAGCCTAAATTTTCACCCAAGACACATAAAACTTGAAGGCAGATAACTTACAGTTGAAAATAATGATTTTCTGTGAAGCCGGAGCTTAGCTCAGCCATCTTAAGAGGTGGCATCAGCCATCTTTAGAGTTGGCATAAGAAGGTTTGGGATTCGAATCTTAACACCGACAATCCCTTCTTATTCCAGGTTGGGAACTCCTTTGTATATATAAAAAAAAAACTATATATTTTCTGCTGTCAATTTGCTCTTATTGACTTGGAATGAAAAACAAAGAAAAAAAGAGATGCAGATGGAGAAAAGAATGATGGAAAAGAAAACCAACATAAACTCCAAGTTTTATCAACAATTATGAGCTACAAAATATTGCTGCAGATATTCTAATGGTTCACAAATATTTCCCAAAAACAGGAAAATAAAAAACAAAAAATTGTTAAAGGAATTGAGCAGAGAGTAAAACGAACAGAAGAGAAGAGGAAGGATACGGAGTTCTGGAGTGCTTATCTCTGGAGTTAACAGCCAAAGGGTTAGATGCCAGAATCGATTCAAGTGTTGAAAGGTCACCTGACCTTGCCGCTGCGTGTATGTCTCCCCTAACCCTAACCCTACTCATTCTTTATTCCTCTTAATTTTTGATTGATTCCTCCTCTCACAGTCTGACCTAAACACTAGATATGGAAGCGCGTTCGAGTCACGTGCTGCCGCTCTCTTAAAGTTTCTTTTGTAGTTATTTTTAGAATTAAATATACAATCTAAAATCTTTCAAAAAAGAAAAAAAAAGAAGATAGAATTAGAATTTGAAAATTTGAGCCCAAGATTATGTGTGTAGCCCAAGGTCCAATTGGGTCTGTTGCGAGAACAGTTAGGTTTTTTAGGGTTCGAAAACAAATAAACCCATCCAGATGATGTTGGATATCACAAAACAAAACTTCGATGATATGAAAGGACATACATACATTGCAAAAGATTTGGATGGCCAAAATGTGTCGTATAATTTGCTATCAAATAACCAAATCTCATATAATTAAAAGAGCGTGTTTAGCTAAGCGATGACACTTGGGAACAAAAATATTATATTAGTGCTCTCGTCCCGTTCGGAACGCAACCGCGTCTTTCAACAACCTGTCAAATCATATCGAAAGCCAAGCCATTAGAAAACAACAAAAAGCGTTGACCAAAAGTCTCTCTCCCACTAGCTCACTTGCCGTTGCCACGTAATAACAGCAATAATTTATGACATACAATAAGTATATAAATATAAAAAAGTCCCATAAAACGAAGTGCGGCCTTGCGGGATGCTTTCTAATAATAATAATAATAATAATAATAGTAGTATAGTTATAGTACCCTGCTTTCCCTTTCACTTCCACCACCACCAACGCGGAATTCAAGTCCAACTCCCTCACCTCTTCCTATTTCAGTGAAATACAATGGATTCATTGCCCCAACTTAATTTTAAATAATAATTTGATTTTGACCCAACAAATTGTCCACTAACAAAGCAAATTATTTGAATTCCTAGTGTTTAAAAAATATTTTAAGTATTCATTTAATTAATATAAAAAATTATCAATATATTTATTAATTTATCATTAAAAAAAAGTCCAAAATTTTTTTTTGAGGGTATATTCAAAATTTTTTTTTTTTTAATTTTTGAGTGTCTAGGAACATTTTAATTTAAAATTTAGATCCATCAATATACTAAATTTAATTAAGTTCATTTATATAACTGTTTTTAAAATTCGAAAACTAAAACTTACAATTTTTTAATCTATGACTTATTATATATTTTAAAAAATAAATAAATTTTATTTTTATTGAAAAAAATATTATTTTCATTTTTAATCTTGAAACCACTATAAAATTTTCTTTCACGAAAAACAAAAAGAAAAAAAAATAGGAATAATATTCATTTTCAAGTATATTTGTTTTTGTCACTAATAAAAGACCCCCAACAAGCAACACGCCCACCTCCAAAAAAAAAAAAAAAAAAAAGGGAAAGAAAAGAAAGAAAGAAAGAAAGAGCAACATCTTTTCGTCCATATGGAAACCGAAACTTCAAGGTAAGTACGTGAAGCCACTCTTTTTTCTTCCATTAATTCCAAATTTGACTTGGAAATTCTTTATTCTAACACCCTTAACATGTTCTTCTTGAAATTTTATTCCGATCAATTTAAGCCAAAACAGTTTCGAAATGAGCGAGACGCTGGCAACATTTCTTGCCTCGACGCCATTGTTGGAAGAGGCATGGCGGCTTTGCAGCATCGCAAACACAAAATTTCCAGGGGCTTACCTGGTGGATCAGATCGGAAGCGTGGCCTACGTTGCGTTTTCTGGGAGACAAATGAGTTCTGGGTCGCATCAGAGCTGCAGAAATCTGGTGCCTTTGGATGCCGAAGACGATGATCGCCTTTTTGCTCCTCTTTATCGACATAGCAAAGCAGAGGAGCCCATCAAGGTGCATAATGGAATGTTAAAGCTCTTCCTCTCAATGTATCCAAGTTTGCAAATCCAGGTCAGCTTTTCTTTTTACCTTCCTAGTTTATCTTCTATATATAACTTTTCAATTCATAAATATAAAAATAAATCCCCTTTCAGTTTCTTTGTTTAATTTAGTTCATTTGATTCACAATTTCTGAAGTTTGAAAAAAATCAAAGTTTTTTTTCTTAAAAAAAAAAAAATACAAACCATAAAATCAATTGTTGATATATTTTGGTGGTAGAACAGTAGATACATCAAGTGCATAAGTTGATTATTAATTACTCAAATCAAACCATAAGTGGATGAATAATTTTTGCATTTTTGGGAAATGAAGTTAATGGAAGGTGAGATGATGGGCAATATGTATTATCCGCCCGTCTGTCTTAGTGCCAAAGATAGCATCATCTTTTTCCCAAATGATAGTATGTCTGAAAATGCGAGCATAAATTAATAATATTTAATTACATATTTACTACTTGAATTAATTATAATAAGATATATAAATTGATAAATAAAAAAAAATTGTACAATTTAATTCCTAAATTTTAAAATATTAAATTTTTTAATCCAAATTTTAACACCTAGCCATTTGTTATTACAAAATCCTTTTATAAAGTGTGAATTGAAGGTCTTTACTCTCTACTCAACTTCCTAAATGAAACTTGAACCAACCTAAATTTACTCTACATGTATTTACCTTTAAATACAATTGTCTTCAAATTTAAAATCATGTTATAAACTTCAGGTGGATTTGAATATGATGACTTGAAATTTTTATTAAAATTAATTTTTTATAAATTGTATAATGTGATTCATTGATAATATATAATTTTTATACAATAATAATTTATGGAATATAAATTTTATAAATTTTTCCAAAAAAATTACAAACTCTATAAAAAAACCAAAAAAATATCATTTCACTAAAGAAAGTGATACGTGAAAGTACCACATGAACAAACAAATAATGTTGTATTTTAGTGGCATTAGTCATCACATTTAGGCAAATATTATTGAAAATTTTGCACCTGCAAATTATTACTAGGGCACTATCCATATTTTGTGCCTTTTCCTGGGTTGCATTAGTGCTTGTGATGTAAATATCCAATTTATTTATATATTATAATATAATACAATATAAAAAATTTTTAGAATTCATCTTTATATATATAAATTTTGATTTATAAAATAAAAGGTAACTTTTTTTATTTCATAAATTTAATTTTTATCTCTTTCAAGATTTAAATTCAAAAATTTCAAAATAGAATATCAAATTATAACAATTGATTTTTTTTTCTGTTAACTATTTGTTTATGTTTTTCATTTTCTTTATAAAAAAAACTAATAATAATTGCCTTTTCCCTTTTCATTTTCTCTTTAGTAAAATAAAAACTCAATTAATGAATAAGTCACTTGGACCTTACTTAAAATTGGTATTAAGGATTAAATAATTTAAACGTGATCCATAAAATAATTATTATGTTAATTTAATTTTTTTATTTACAATTCACATAACACACTTAGTAATCTTTTCAAAAAAAAAAAGCACCTTAATTATTTAAGTACATTTATAGAGTTTAAAAAACTCCACTTACACTATTTAGATAATTATCATTTTAATTTTAGTATAATATATTTTCTTTTCTCACTAAGAAAAAGAAATTTAGTATAATCAAAATTTGAGGATTTTTTTTTTTTGAGTTGAAACTTTAAATTTTGAATCGATTGATTTTAAATATTTTGAATTATTACAAATTTGAGTGAACTAAAATTTGAATTATTTTAATTTTTAAATGGTTTTTGCATTTATATTGTTTTAAATTCATTTTTTTTTTATATGAGTGTAATTTTTCAATCAATTCAAATTATCACGTTGAATTCGTCTTTAAATAGATCTGAACAAAATTTCAATTTCGGCCAAATTACTCTCAAAATTCGTGGCAAATAGAAACGTTGACTGACAAATGGGCTAAAGGATCCATTCAACATTTCCAGGCACGTTTCTTATAATAAAATTTACTATAATTTGATTGCAGATAATTTGAAAAGATAAAACTTACCCAAAATTTTTTAAATAAAATTTGTAAAGTTTTTTTAAAAAATAATTTAATAAAAATTTTAATAAAAAACTTAAATCAATTTATTAATAGAGTTAATTTAAAAATTAATAATATATAAAAAATTATTTGTATCTTAAGTTTGATTAATAATTATTAATGTTAAAAATTTTATTAATATTTTTATTAAAAATATTTATATGAACAATGTATCAAAATTTATTAATTTTTTTAAAAATTTATACATTAGATTTATGTGATAAAATTTATTAATTTTAATTTTTTATTTTATCTTTTTTAATAAAATATTTCATAAACTTCATTTAAAAAATTTTATCTTAATCTTTATGGATTTAAAAGCAAGTATCAAACAAGTAATATATATATTTTGGATGCATTATAGATTATGCATGAAGAATCTATCTTATGGTAGTAAGATTACAGGACAATCTAAATGCACGACGACTGATTAGTTGAGTCCACATTCAATGTTTGAATTTGGTAGTCAAACTTCAAATAAAGTTAGCCCGGACTGCACTCAGAAGTTCTTAAAATATTTCACACTGTCGGCAAAACCGGTCCCTCGTTCACCATTTCGTAGTTTTTTTTTTTTTTTTAAATGGTTAGATGGGGTCAACTCTTAAACCAAACATGCCTTCCATTACCCCACCTTCGCTGTCTCCTGTAACCCCCACTCGTTTATAGATAAGGACCTGACTTTAAAGAAAAGAATTCGTTCAAAGAAGAAAAGGGCTTCGCATGTACCTTTTGAAACCTTCAAGATGATTTCATACCAATGCAAAAGCAGGTCAACATCACCATTTTTTTTTTTACTTATATTATTTATTATTTATTATTATTATTATTATTCAATTACAATTATGATTAGTGTGGTGTTTAATGGTGAACTCCCTTCGGTAAGTATCCCTCTATATTCAATTATAGTAATTGGTATATTTTAGGGTTAGCAATTGAGTTGGACAGGGTTTAAGTCATTTCAAGTTAATAAAAAATTGAATCACTCAGTTAATGATGTTTTTGTTTTATTTATTTAATTTTTTTTAAAATTTAAAACATAATTATATTTGGTAAATTGATTTTTTTTAAATTGAAAATAAAATTTTGAAAGTTGTTTCTAAGTGAAAAATGATGTTTTCAATATTCTAAAAACATTTTCATTTATTACACAAATAAATAATATCCGTACGTGAACAAGATCAGTTTTAATGCCAAAAAATTAAAAGATGATCATCAGAACTGCCAAAACTTGGATTCAAACTCCAGACAGTTTGCTAATCCATGGACTCAACCACTTGTCTACTTTTTAGTCTCTTGCCTGAATGGCTTCTACAATTAAAAAATTAATTTTCAACCATATTTTTAATTTCAATAAAATAAAAATAAAATAAATTTTTAAAAAACATAAAACATAAAATTGATAATAATATCAAATGACCCCCTAATTTTAAGTAGTCATCCAAACTCAAATTGTTGACATCTAAAATAAAAATTGAGTTGGATTCAAATGAGTTATTCTGATCGTGCATTATTTTGTCAAATCTTAATTAAAATTTTCAAGGTTACATTTTTCTAAATTTTGATAATGGGACTCTTTTAATTTTGATTTTTAATATCACAAAAATAAATTAAGAAAAAAATTAGATAATATATGAAAAGATAAGAAGATGTAAATTAAAAAAATCATTTACTAAACTAGAATTATTTTATATTCACAAATTTCCTCCCAAAAAAGTAAATATTCATCTTTATTGCACTCATTATTATTTTTTAATTTACCATTCAATAGGATTTATCATTAATTACAATTATGACTTACAAGGTTAATCATAATTTGAAAACTTAGAAGTTATATCAATTATTTTTTAGAATGTTAGAATTTTATTTAGAGGTAAAAATAAAAAAAAAAATTATATATAAAAATAAACAATGTTTATTATAAGGTGAAGTTTAAAATTATCTTTATTGTTAATTATTTTTATTATAATTTATAGAGTACTTTTTGTTTTTAAATTTATCTATTTTAATTATTTATTTTATTACTTGGCAAGAATGAAAAATAAGACAGAAAAACTTTTGGATTAATTAATTTTAAAATTTTTTTAATATACATAATATACATCACTTTAGTGAGTATAATATTCCATCTACAACTTTGAACGTACGTGTAATCCTTGTGGGAAGTTTTGGATTTAACTCATGAATTGATTATTTTTCCAATCTTAATCTCCATTAGTTTTTTTTTTGGTTCAACGTTAATTGGATTCAAGTTGCATTGAGAAGATATTGTTGGTGATGCAGATTGCGGCGTTGATGGGAAAAGTGAAGTCAGTAGTAATCACGGGTCATTCCATAGGAGGAACAACAGCCTCTCTTTCAGCTCTATGGCTCCTCTGTCAACTGCAATCCATATCTTCTCCAATGTCGAATGTGCTATGCATCACCTTCGGCTCTCCATTGCTAGGAAACGAAGCCCTCCATCGATCGATTCTCCGAGAAAGATGGGGTGGAAACTTCTGCCATGTCGTTTCCAATCATGATATCATGCCAAGGCTACTCTTTGCCGAAATTGTCAGCCACATTTCTGAAATACAAGCCCTGCTGCATTTCTGGCACAGGTGCATGGCTTCTGCTGACGTCACTGTTACAAGCCTTTCTTCTCAGCTACCCGATGATTTCAAAGATACTATTTTTCGCTGTGTTTTAAAGGACTTGGAACTGTTGGCGCAACCTGAAGAGCCATCAGAGAGTTTGTTTCGGCCTTTTGGAAGCTATGTTTTCTGCTGCCAAGAGGGTGCCATTTGTGTAGAAAATGAAGCATCTGTTATTAAGATGATGTATTTGATGCTGGCAACTGGTTCATCAAGTTGTAGCATTAAAGATCATCTCAAGTATGGAGACTATGTTGCGAAAGTTTCGAAACAGTTTTTAAAGGCCAGAAACTTACATGAAGATTGTCTACCTGATTCTAGCTATGAAGCTGGAGTTGCATTGGCATTGCAGTCCTCGGAACTAACAGATATGGTAATCTTTTTTCTCACAAGGAATACTTAGTTCCCTCAAGTCGATTTACAAGTTAACTTGATTTTTTTCTTTTCGCTTTAACTATAATCAAATTACAGGAATCAGTTCAAGACCATTGCTTTTCCATGCAAAACTCAAACCTGGAGAGGAAAGAAGTTGCAATTATGGCCAGGGACTGCCTACAAATGGGTAAAAATGGTGACAAGCCAAACCTGATTGCCGCCAATCTAGCAATAAAATTGTCCAAGATAGTGCCTTTTAGAGCTGAGATTGAGTGGTACAAAGCCTGCTGCGACGAGGCTGATGATCAAATGGGTTATTATGATTCCTTCAAGCTCAAGGGGGGATCAAGAAGAGAGAACAGAGTGAACTTGAACCGCCATAAGCTTGCTGCGTTCTGGAATAGCGTAATCCACATGTTGGAACACAACAAGCTACCTCATGATTTTGACAGAAGAGCAAAGTGGGTAAACGCTTCCCAGTTCTATAAGCTCCTTGTTGAACCATTGGACATCGCGGACTACTACCGAACAGGGATGCACCGCGTACGTGGCCATTACATCGAGCATGGAAGGGAAAGGAGGTATGAAATTTTTGATAAGTGGTGGAGGGACAGAAGCGTTCCAGAGGAAGAAAACAAGAGGAGCAGATTTGCCAGTTCGACACAAGATTCAACCTTTTGGGCAAAGGTAGAAGAAGCCAGGGAGTGGCTGGATAATGTCAGAAGTGAGAGAGATGTAACCAAGCGACATCTGTGTTGGCAAAAGATTGATTTTTTTGAAAAATATGCGAGGAAGTTGATCGCGAATAAAGAGGTCTCAAAGGACGTTTTGGCAAAAAATTCAAGCTTTAGTCGATGGATGGAAGAATGGGAAGAATTGAAATCACAGGTTCAGCAATTCCCTCCTAGGTTTCCAGGTTTTGTGGATGGGGAGGTAGTTCCATAGCTTTGTGACAGAAAGATGTGCTATTCATAGGTTTGCAAAAAATGTAGAAAACCGTTTCGAGTAGCTTTGTTTCATGAATTGGCTTTTAAGACTATGGTGCACTTTTTACACAACCATCTTGACCTCAAGAATTATTTGAGTCCAATGAAGAAATCTGAAATTTGGTTATTAAGATGACTAGTCAAAATTCCGATGGATCAAACCATAAAGAACATGGCAAATACTCAAGGGAAACACAAAGATCTTGATCTATTCATAAATATTTGAAGTCCTGATTGATGCTAAACCTTTCCATTCTGAATTTCTATGTTTCTAACAGGTCCCTTGAACCATTTCCTTGCATCCACCACCCACCAAAGCATTATCAGAGACAAACCCACACCCAAAGCTACAGGTGCATAATTGAAAGTGTCCCAAGTAATTGGGTAGTAAGTCGGTAAAAGAAAGACAGAACAAGTGTAACAAATCCACAGAAACGCAACCAGGCATACTGGCCTTCTAGCTTTGCCCAAATAAAATGGTCCAGCTTTGAAGTTCTTCTCTGCCATTACCATTCTTGCAAATATTGGAACTGCATAGCCGCCAACCCACCCAATCGTACATATGGAAGTTATGGCTGTGAATACTACATTGACTTTCAAGATTGGCAGCCCAAGAAGAATGCATATGGCTGCACATAGCCATACTGCATGTGATGGAACTTTGCGCTTGGGGTGCACTTGTCGCCATAAGGATGAAAAAGGAATTCCATTATCTCTTGATAAAGCATACACCTGAATGGTACCATGGTGCAGGTCAGTTGTCAATAGTAGTAAAAATGAATTAACCTCAGCAGAATTCACTATATGAAAAACATGAAAATTCATTTTCTTGGGATTGCTAACAATCTGAATTGTGAAGAAAAAAAAGACTTTATTAAACATTTGATCTGGTAATCAAGAAAAATTTATAGGTACTTCAAGCACCAAAAGAAAGAAACCTAAACGAGCGAACAAGTAAAATGACAAGTGATCCCGTGTTCACGAGAACAGTTTATGAAAGTGGCTTTTGGTCCTCCAAGGTCGATCTAGTAAGGCTTTTGACAACATTAACAACTTCGCTAGGAGAAATAGATTGCTTACTACTCTGGCTGCACTGGTAGTGATTGAAAGCCCACCAAAAAAGAAAGATCCCCAGATGACAAATAGTAATACAATTGCTCCTGCAGAATTGTGATACCTCCCATGGAATGCATCATAGAGTATTTGTGCTGGCACAAATGCCCCTGCAGTCTCATTGCTTGGATCATATAAGTAGCTGAAATCCTGTATGAAAGAATGGAAAATAAATTCAACATTCAGCAATTCTGATGAAACATATAAGAACTGCACCTCCAAGGTTGGTTGTAACAAAACAATGCATCACAAAGAAGGGATGTTATTTGTAACTAGAACATGTATATCAAAGAAGAAAATTGTTCCAGACTTCCAGCTAGCAATAAGCGCTCAATGAAGCAGAAGCTTGAATGGGACACTTTTTCTTTTCCAGAGAAATGAATTGTACTTTCAAACTTTATAATAGAATCCATTAATTTTTCTAAATTGTAAAGAATCCATGTGACAGGAGCATTTAATGAAGAGCTATCAAACTGCAGAATAGCTAAAAGCTGTATAGACATACCTGAATGCTGAAAGTAAGGGCCAAAATATAAGCCCATCCAAATAATGAAATGATCCCAATGCTGGACAGAATTGCAATAGGACCATTCCTATCAGCACCTTTCGTTTCTTCAGTTAAATGTGCTGCTGCATCATATCCATAAAGTGAATACTGACTGACAAGAAAAGAAAGGATGACTGCATAAGGTTTGCTTAATACTCCTGTTGAGTCTGTCCCCATTTCGAAACTTGTAAATACATATGATGCAGATTTTGTAGTCAATGCAACCAAAGGGAGCATTATAACTATAACTAAGCCACCGATAACCTGACAAGACAGAACTTTGGTTACTGTTATTAAATACTAGCATTATAACTTTTACTCTCAACCTCATGGCTGAAGAGTGCTATAAAAGTACTAGATTGTGTTCATTTTCATAAGACCCCATTATATCTTCCCTATTGGTATGGAAGAATGGTGTGCAAACTTCAGATACATGCATATTTGGAAAAATGGTGAGACTTGCAACAAATCTCATTCCAGAGTCAGGGCATATCGCAATCTTCAGCAAGAATTTACACTGGATTTACTGATTGCCCACCATAGGTACTGCTGGCAACGAGAATTGAACCTAGGCCTTATAAGCGAAGTATTTGATCCTTATCAACTTAACCAAACTCGATGGGAAATATAGGGTTTCTAAATGCGTTTTTCTCTATCCCCAACTTTCTTTATTGCACATTAGAGTATAAACGAACCAAACCTTAGTTATTTACACACTAAAAAGCCTGAAAGAAAGCAAATGTAAAATTTGTACCTGCCACCAAATTGAAATTATGTCGATGAAGGCAATCACTTCTAATGCAAACGTGTTGAGCACTGCCCAAATTATAGTGAGACTAACATACATGCATAAGAAAAGCCACTTTGGAGCAAAATATCCTCCACCTTTATTAGTTCCTGTGCATAATAAGATGATGCTCTGCAGTGTTTGGGATCCTGCATACGCCTTAATTCCATACCAGACACAATTATATAGTTAAATCCCATGTCCTTCAAATTCAAACAAACAATACTGTACTAATTGAATTAATTGCGGCAGCAAGTTTACCTGGGTACCTATGCCAGCAATAAGCCCTATGGTCTCAAGCCAAGCACAGCACCATGATGAGAAAGGACCCCATTTGGGACCAGCTAAATGGGCAGCCCAAAAGTAAAGAGAACCTGTTGTCTGTCAAAATTTTACAAGAAAGATGAAGTCATTTCCCTCCAGTTTTAGAAGCTTTATGAGAATTAGATGCATAATAATCATGGTCCCAGGCCAGAGCTGCTGCACATATTAGAATCTTTTGGCTTCAGATTAGTTCAAGGCCGCAAGCCATCACATGACTTAAACCATTTGGTTTTTTTTTTGGTGCTTTTAAATCTCTTTGGCGGAAATTAAGGAACATGCAAGAACAGACAAGCAGGTTTATTTGCAGGGAAAAAGCCTTGGTGGTGGAGGGCAAATATAATATCAAAGTGCAAATGAAAGAAAATTGGATTGGAGCAAAAGAAATGGAAGAAGATGGATAAGGGACAAACTGGAAAAGAGGAACAGATCTCAGCCATTGCAATTCCAACAAACCAGGTGAAGAAAGAGACAACCACCCATCCCCAAACAAGACTAGCAGGACCTGCGTACTGAAGACTTGAACCATACAGGGGAGTTATCCCAGTGAAGAGTGTCATTGTTGAAAATGATATTGCAAGAGTCTTGAACAAAGTCTGCAAGAGAATGAATAAAACCAACAAACATATATATATAAAATTAATGAAATCAAACTGAGATCAAAATAATAAGAACCAGCTGTTCCATTAATTCCATCAGGTATGGAGTTGAAAATAAGATAAAATCAAACAGGAAAGAACAAATGAAGAAGTTATTGTGTAAAAAAATAAAGCAAAATCAACCATTTCTCTTCTCAGTTCTTGCTTGTATCCAAGCTCATTAAGCCGCTTCTCCCCAGAATCCATTTCTTGGAATGGTGTTGAGTCCTGCTGGTTGTGCTCCATGAACTCTAGATATCAGCTGCTAATTTGGGTCTAAATGGGAATTGAATTAGCGGAATTGAGTTCCCAAGGAAAGATTCAAAAAGGAGTAAGGAGAGAGAAATTAAGAAAGGTTGACTCATGCATGCATATATATAAGTTCAATCTTAAATTTGGCTTACGCAAAGAGTTCAATGTTTGAATTTTCGTATTTGTTCTTTCCAAGCAACTGTTATTATAATAACGGCTAATTTTCCATTGGCAGTTTCACATTTTCTTTTCGTAGCCTTCGGTGCCTTTCAATATCAGGTTGCAAAATATCATTAGTTAGCTCATGCCTGCATCATCGTTTTGAAGAGTAAAGACCTTTCGCAAGGTATTGACTTTTTTTTTTTTTTAACAGATTCCCGGGGAAGATCTTGCTTAAAGTCAGTCCACATGAAATGAAGTAATGCTTTGCCATATTAGTCCGTCATTTTTGGGAAATGGAATCCGTTAGGGGTGTTTACTTTGAACTTTTTAGCCACGTGGGTAGATAGAACATGGTTGGACGCGATCTGTTGAATACAGAAGCAGACTGAGTCAGAACAATAAATAAAAAATGTTAAAATAAAATTAAAAAAAATGTTTCTTCAATTTGGGTCATCTTTATTTATACATTTATTGTGAGACTAAAAATAATTCATCACTTTGGGCTCAAATAATTAGTTAATTAATTGATTAATCGATAGGCATGGGCCTTTGAGAGGAGTCTAACACCAGACATTATTATATTACAAGCCCTAAGACATGGCTAAAGAAGACTTGAGAAGAGGGATAATGGCTGAGACCATATGTGCTTAGAGTAAGGCCTCATATGAGAGGCCTAATGAGAGTCAACATGTTCAAGTAGTTTCAATGTTAAAGAAAGTTACCAAGGGTTACAAGGCTTAAAGATAGTGTTGGAGAGTTTTCAGCATCAATGAGCAGAAGATTGTCATTGTAATAAGGAATTATTTGATAAATGCACTCACATGTTCAACAAATCAGAAATTTAAATCAAAATACTTATAACTCTTTTTAAGTTATAACTTCTTTTATGAAATAAAAAATTACATCTCTATATTGAAATTTATAAGGATAAGAAATTAATTGATATCATTCATTATACAAAAATGTTATTTTAAGGTTATTATGACTTATGACTAGTCTCAACATCTTAAGTCATCAAGAAATAAATTATAGTCATATTGTTTGATTAATTTGCAAGATTCTGTGTGGTTAAGCGACATTAATAATTATTTGGTCTTATGGGAAGATAATTAATTTTATAAATTAATTAAAATAAGATGTTCAATTTAATTTTCTAAAATAAGACTTGCAGCCAAAAATTCGCTAATAAAAGCTTTGATTATCATGAGACCGTCTCTTTAGTACAAAAACAATTCATTTAGGATTATTTTAGCGTTGGTATCTTTTTTTTTTTTTTCTTAAATTTAGAACTACATTAAATGGATATTAAAACTGCGTTCTTGAACAAAAATGTTGAAGAATAGGTTTATATGAATGACCTAAAGGTTTTAGTTATAAAAAAAAAAGAAAAGAAAAGTCACGTACTTCACAAATTAAAGAGGTCAATTTGTGGGCTAAAACACATTCATTCAATGAAAAAGCTTCACAAGGGTCTTAATTACCCAGCTCTTCACCTATCGTGAAAAATCATTAAAAATATTGAGATTTAGATAAATCCAAATCAAGATGAATCCCTTTCATTAGTAAATAAAAGAAATAATGTAATAAAAGAATTGCAAGCAATTACATGAGAAAAAATGTCACGGATCTCACGTAAAAAATTTGTTTTGAATGGATCTTAAACTTATGAATAATGATCTTCCTCTAACAGTAATTTTTTGGGTTAAAAATTGGTTAAAATACTAAAAAAAAAACTATTGAATTATTCATTTTTATTTAAACAAATTCTTATCATTTTATTTGTATTTATATAAATTTTTTTAAATAAATTAATTTATATTAAGATTTTATTTAAATACAAATTAAAGATAAAAAATTTTTGGATATAAATTAAAAATTAAAAATTTATTTGAATATAAATTAAAAATTAACAGCCTATTTAAATGCAATCAAAATATAAAAAAACTTAAAATGATAAAATAAAATTTAAATTATTTTAGTCTAAAAACCATGAACCATTAAGTAACTTGACTCTTGGACACTTTTAGTAAAAAGTTAATATTTCAATTTACATTAACACTATCCTAAAAAGTAAAGATTCCTCAGTATGATTAGAGGCATCCAAAAAATAGAATTACTCGCCAAACACGTGGGTAAGATTTGGACAAACTTTTAGGCCGGGAGCTAGTCCAACCCATCCCAATTAGATCATTTTATTAATATTAGTAATATGTATTTATTTAATTTTAATTATAGAATAATCTAAAAAATATTAACATAAAACAAAATATAAATGAATAGGGAGTCAGCCTAGCATGAAAACATATTTGTGGCACCTATTTCGAGATTGCTTAAGTGTCATATGATCCTCCCATGCTTAAGTGTCGTGAGATTAAAGAAGAGTTATTAATCTCACATCAATTAGTCTTGAAATATAAATGTTCATAAGTTGGTGTAAATCATAACATTAAGCATGCATGTTATAGCAATTGATCACACTTAGCAGGAAAAATAAACTTTCCAAGTCAAAAGTTTAAGCAATTTTTTTTTTTAATTTTTAATTTAACCCTAACCCCCTACTTTATACTTAGTTGAAGATGACATTATGCATATAATCTTTTTTGAACTAGCAATTTTCAAACGTTAATTCAAATATCATGTCAACTAATCTAAGAGTCAATCAGCAAAATTTTAAGCATTTTCAAGTTGCATGAAGAGAAGATAGCTTGAACTCCCTAATGGTTCTAGCACAAGAATACCACAAGGAGCATCTAAACTATTGAAAGCAACCAACATTTAACATATTTGATTGCATTAATTGAAGTTAAATGAGAAATAAAAATCTTAATTCTAATGATCAAATTCAATTTTTAACAGCTTCAAATATAAAAAAATAAAATAAAATAAATGGAAAGTAAAACTTTTCATGAAAACAGATCAAGTTAGGACAAATAGGAAAAGGTGTATTTTAACCCCTAAAACAAGGAAAATTTTGATCACATGACAAATAGTGCTTACATAAGTTTGTAGACATAAGTGATGGAAACCTATAGACTGCTACAAATTTTAGAATTTTCACTAGCAAGGTTAAAGTTTCTTCAGGTATTTCACTTGTTTGAAAACATAAAATCACTGCATAATATTGCTTTAGTAGCAACGAATTTGGATGATACAAACCAGCTTACAATAAAAAAACACAGACATTTGAATTCTCATTTAAATCCTTGGGTGAAGGCTAAACCTATGAACTTAGCATAATAATATACCTACATACAGTAATTGAAAACAACTCAGAGCTAAAGAGATCTTGTTTAAGTAAATTTTAATAAACAATGACAATAATATAATATAATGTTTTCATCCATTCACCATTAGCCCCCATATTAATCTTGACATAAAGAATTTAATTGTGTTATGCCTAAATCAACTGATTAATGGTCAAAACATGGTCAGTATGGCTAGGTCCTTAAGTAACACAGGGAAAACATGCCTAAACAGCTATGTCACCTGCTTTAAGGGCACAATTAGCCATCCACCAAAGGAAGGACTCGCCTAAGGTCCCACTAATGACTTGTCAAGTCAATTACATAAAAAATGACCTATCAACACCTAACTTGTCTGGGATCATTAAATGTAATTTTCATCCATTCATGTGGACCCTCTTCGAGCTCCACACAGACATCCTATCAACCGTTAACTATCTTAGTCGGGCCGTGACCCTTGATTTCAAGTAAAAGTTAGGTGAAAAACCAAATATGCAAGGTAACATAAGATTAGACCCAATTCTTTGAACTCATTCTTTTGCATGGAAGTTTCTCATACATACTTCACCATCTTACTTTTAAACCCAATCTTAGGCACCATACTGACTTCAGTGTTGGAGCACGTATCAAAGTAACAACTTTGGTGCTCTTTTGACTATGTTTTTTAGTTGCAAGTCTCTGTTATCTTTTTTTTCTTTTTACCTTTCTTTTTATAACTAAAACATCCTAAGAACACCATCAACAATTATCGCCATTTATGGGAAACGATAGCTATGTCTCACCAACCGTACTATTTTGAAATAATAGCTCCCACCATTAATACTACTACTCAACCTGCAGCTACCATTAAGGTAACATCCTTTCTACCAATTCTTCTTCAAATTGCATCACCAATTTTACGTTCTTGGAATTCCTTGCTTCCAAATAACAATCTTTCATTAAATGCTTGGGTAACACAGCTTCTGGGCTTTTATATTAATTTAATGAGAGTTTTATCTCCAAATGTAACATTGACACCACTTTTAGCCCACACCATAGCACTTGGACCTTCAAACTTTTTTTTCAATTACCTATGACATAGATCCCTCATCATAGCCCATTAATGCCAGTTTTTGGCCAAACATTCCTCTTGTAACATCTACTATACATGTTTCACTACTCGCACCATAGATCCCAACATATCAACCCTCAATGCAAACTCTACCAGACTTTTATCAAACCCTCATGGCACAACTACAGTTATTAAATGCTCAAGTGGCCACTTAGCAGAGATTACTTTAACAGTATCAATAGGCCTTACAACAGCCTCATAATAAAGACCTTATCCTAGCGAAAGCATAGCATTTTCTTTATGGGAACCATAACCACCATGAAACTCAGCCCACCCTAAAGAAACCTATTCGTAAACCGTCCATGATAATGCCCACCACTACGACCACACTCTATAAAATCCTATATTAAACCAAACATATGAGAACCTTAACCCAAACAATGAGCTAGTTGCACAAGTTACCATTCTGTGTAAGAAGCTAATTGAACTTAAGGAAGAGAAAAATAGAGATCTTAATTGGCTCAAGGATGATCATGACCTTCTGACTTTTACTATTAGACAAGCAAATATCTCGTCTTCCTTTAAACTACTAAAAGATACTTATAATAGAACTATTGACCTAAAGGACTATTTGGACCACTCTAGAACCCTTATGGACTTGCACAATATGTCTAATGTCATGAAATGTAGGGCTTTTCCCACCACTTTATGTGGAAAAGCTAGGACATACCTTACCATTATAGACAATTTTAATGCCCTTGACAGGTAGTTTTTGGCACATTTTTTAAATAGCAGGGCTGATGCATGCTTCTTTTGTGAGTTTGTTGGCTACAAAGTAAAAATAAAAAAAACTTTACGACAACACTTGAAAGGTTTAATATGGTCACTTTAGAGATCAATGATCTTAACGTTGAGTGGGCCATCTAAGCTTTTACTTTTGGGATGAAGCATGACCATCTGAGGTATTCATTAATAAAAAATAAACCAAATCAGCTATATTAGCTATATGAAAGGGCCTAAAAGTTTGTTAAGGCAAAAGAGATCATAACTGCTAATAGGGCTAAGAGATGTGAACAACATAAAAAATGTCCACGATAAGAGAATAAATGGATTAATATATTGAGCTAGCAGTTTCACAATAATCGTTAGGCACATGATAGCAAGGAAGAGACTTGCATAACAATAACAACAACAATAATAAAAACCTCAAACATAGTCTAATTAGTACCAAAACCAAAGCATAACCCTAAATGCCATTACATAGTGACTAGCCCAATGTCCCATTCAAATAAACAATCAAGCAAAACCCCCACTCAGCTGCCTATATAATTAACCCCCACTAAAGATACATTTCACTTACCACAAAACTAAGGGGCATTTTGATTTCATTAAAATTTTAACATTTTTTTTACCTTTTTATAGTGTAATTTCTCTTGAATATTTATTTTTTTCTTGAAAAATTTGATAAAAATACTCCTAAATGCATAAATATTCAATGTGTAGATGAAATATGAAAAATGAAGAAATTTGGAGCTTTGGACTCATTTTGGAGGAATTTTATTGCAAAAAGCTATATTTGGCTGAACTAGTGTAGAACTTGGTCAATTACCTTTTTTGGGAGAAATTTTTTAACTTGTCTTCATTACTTCCTCATGCTGAATTGAGCTTATAGAACTTCATTTCAAGCTTAACTTATATTTTTCATGATTTTTAATCTCTTTTAGCTTATGGAAATAATGGTCACATTTATAATAAGCTTACATAAGCTAAAAGAGGAGAAAGGGCTATTAGTACTTGTAATGGATTTATAGTTAATTTCAAGAGCTGAATTTTTTTATTTTTTTTTTGAATTTTTCATGATTTATTTGGCATTTAGGTGGTTGTTTGTTGGCTGAATTTTAAAGAGGAAAACTACTATAATTAGTGCTAAAAGTGAACATAATGATTCAAGCATAACCAATAGATGCAAGTGTGATGATCATATAGAAATGACACCATTTCTTGGATTCAAAGGGAAGGCCAATAGGCAGCTACTTAGGTGGCATTTCAAAAGGTTCTAATTGGTTATAAGTTTGACTTTTTAGAGCTTACAAGATCAAAAGAAAAAGACTTGAAGTGAAGTGAGGCAAACAAGAAAGCTAAGGATGTAAGTTAGTTGAGTTGAAAAAATTTAGAAAATGTGTCAGCCAAGCTGAATTTTTCTTGCATTTTGATTGGTTGAACCACTTTTCCTTTGGTCTATAAATATGTGGATTGGCTAGCCATTTGAGAACTTTTAGAGACTTTTACCATTTTTTCTAGATTTTTCTTTTCTAGCATGTTACTTTCTTTTCTTTTCAAATAGTTTCATCCTTATTCTTTTAGAAGGTTGTTCAGGAGAAAATTACATTTATTTTTCAACAAAGTTTACTTTTCTTGTCATTATTTTACATGAATTTTAAGAATTTTTTTTTATAAAAGCTCATGCTCTTTAAGTTTTCAAGTTCATTTTGTTGTAATTTCTCTTGTTTCTCAACTTTATTTGGTAAATCATGTTTTTGCCCTAGTTGTAGTTTTTCCATTAGAACTCCATCAATTCTTGTGAGTTTCAATCTAATTGTTTCTATGAATTCTTAATTCATTGTTCTACAAATTTGAAAAAAATCACAATCAAATTCATTTCACAAATTTTTAGAAAATTCCTCAAAGTTTCAATTAGATCTAAAAATGGAGTGAAAGCTTGAGTGAGTGACAACACATAAGTCTCTTCACTCCTAGTTGGGCATTTAATTGCTTTTTTTTTCCTCACTTTGCACTATTTAATTCATGCATTCACTTGTTTAATTTCATTTGATTGCCTTTAAATTAAAGCATTTCAAATCTGTTTGGCTAGATTTTATAATAACTCTTTTGTTTTTACTGTTCTTGCATTTGATTTATGATATACTTCAATAAGCTAAGTTTTTTTATTGTTTCTTGTGATTTGTTTGTTGATTTAGATAGTAAACTTGTAGATTTATTTTATTTTAGTTCACTTTAAGTTCATTCAAGTTGTAGAAGCCTAGATCTAATTTTCTTTTTACAATTTTGATAGTTTCCAAATTTAAATTTTGATTTTGATTTTGCTTGTTCTTGTTGATTTTTATGTTTTTTCTACTTTAATTGTTCTTCAATTTGGTTTTGATCTTCAATTACATTCTGTTTTTGCAATTTCCAGTTTGTTTGGATCAATTTTTAAGTAGTTTCTAGATGTTTCTTTTGTTAGACGTTGAAAGGTAGTTAGGGTAATTATTTTCGGTTGTTAGTTAGTTATTTTCTGTTAAAGCCTTTAAGCTATTATTTTGATTGTTAAATGTTCTTGTTGTTTTTGATTATTTATATTGGAATTATATTCAAAGTATGTTGAGTTCAATTCAATTCATTTTAGCTTTTGTTTTCATTAATTTTGATAGTTGTAATATTTTGCATGTTGCAACTTTACTTTTTGCTAAAGTCATGTTTTGTTCTTGTTTTATTCAATTGTTCTTGTTAGTTTAGCTTTATGTACACTTTTCAATTGAATCAACTTTAGAGGGAGTGTGGGGGTAATAGGTAGTTACACTAAAGATTCTTTAGTTAATCTATGTAAAACGATATCTTGATTTTAAGTTACTATTATTACTTGAATGATCTGGGCACTAGCAAAAAATTTTGCAATCAAGTTTTTGGTTTCGTTGTCCGGGATTAGATGTCAAGAGTTCTTAGGCTACTATTTTACTTTACCATGCTCATCTATTGATTGATTCACCCTTATTGTATATTTGCTAGGCTAGTTACTAATTCACCTTGTTTTTATTTCCTTAGGTTGCACAAAAGCTAACTTTCTTTGTTGTCTCATTTCATTAGTTGTCCCTACTTAGAATAGTTACTTAGTTTACATAGCCTTAGTATAGCTTAGATTAGAATATGTGCATCATCCTTTAGTTTTCATAACTTTGGTATGGATAGGTTAATGTAGTTAGTTTTAGTATACACAACTATTATATTTTTGTTTAGGTTTTAGTTTAATTTTCATGTGAGAATCAAATTTATATGAGGTAACCGAGCACCCTAAGGTCTGATAACTACTTAGTACAATGGTCAAGTGATGAAAACGAAGCCAAAAGAGAGTTAATCTTTAAAACTTTATTCAAAAAAATTGATTCTATAGCAATTAATCTAGAAGTCATTGTCCATAAATTCCCAAAACAATATAAATATGTTGAAGTGCACAGTGAAAACAACCATAATGATAGGTGTACCTTTGACCAACAATTCCAATTTTTCTCAAGCACTTACGCTAATCAAACTTGGGAGGTCAATCCTAAAAACATGTGGGAAACTAGTTTGGGGCATTCCTTAAGTTTATCACCTAAGTACATCCTGAATTATTCTATCAAGCCTTCTTTTCCACAATACCTTCCACCATTCCTACATTTTATACCATCACTACAAATCTTTCAAGTGCCACACTATGTTCTATCACAACAACATTTTTCTTCATCACAAAGTCAATCATCTTTACATTATTTTCCATTTATCCAGTATTCACCACTGCACTTCCTAAAAGAAAAAAAGCCATCCCTTGAGGAGACATTCATAGAATTGTTTTAAACTCATGCAAAACTCTAATAGGCACTCATTAGGAATTTTGGCCCATTTGGTCAAAATACACATACCTTAAATATTTGGCCTCAAGATTTCATGCCAAGTAATATAAAGTCAAAACCTTGTTGGGTGATAAAAAAAGTGCACATTAAGAGATCATTATAAGAGGAAAACTTTGATATGGTTTAATGATGATGATGAGCTCATTGTTTTGAAGATGTCATATTTTGTAAAAGTTATGGAAAAAGAGATAGTGGAGGTTTAAGATAAATCTATGGCTAGGAAAGTTGATTAGAATGGATCATTTAAGGAAATTAAAAAATAGGGTACCATTTAAGAAGAAGTTGAGCTTGATATTTTATTATGCCATTTCTCAAATTCCTTAAAAATCACTTACCCTATTGTTTGAAGATGGATGAAGTGAGCAAATGTGTTGATAAGGTAACCTTACTAAATAAATTACTTAGCCTTTAGACACATTTTTTTTGAATATAGTATCAATCTTAAAGATGATGAAGAAATCGTTAGCAAAGAACTTACTTGTTTAGTAGCTTATCCATTCCGTGATCTTATACCTAAAATTATAGACACATCATTCTTAAAGCTTTCTCAAGGTAAACCATTCATAGAAGATAAAGTCAATGATATGAATTTTAGAGAAGATGGATCTACTTATTACATTATCTATAAAAAGGTCTCAGCAATGGTCTTGATCAAGAAAATTTTGAGCTTCATAGTATACATATGCCATTTTCATTATTTTTTAAAAATTCATTGTATGATGAGTTAAAAATACATGTCTTTGAAAACTCATTTTTTAAAAATAGTGATGAGGGTTGTTTAACTCTACCATTAGACATAACCCTTGTTAAGCCTAAACTTCTACCATTTATGGAAGAAAATTTCATTTTAGAGCCAAAGTCCATATTCTCAATAGTGGTACCCATGTCATTGGTATTGAAGCCAATGACCACATCTATTAGATCGCATTACAATATGCTTAAATTATTCATAGAAGTGGGATACAAATCTACCATAGTGCACCATATTTACTTAGAGTTTTTCATTATATATTTGGTGTTAAGGAAAAAAATGAAATGGGTAGATGCAGGAACTAAATGTGGTGTAATTCTCTAACACCAATGAAAGTCAAGCTTTTGACTTTAAATAAGTGCTTCTTGATAGGCAACCGAAGTTCTACATTTCATATTTTGTTCATTTACTTTTTTTTTTTTTATACTTTCTCATACATAGTGATGTTTATTCTTTTTGTAGGTATTTTTTTTTATTTTGTAGGTGAATAAAAATTTAAAGCTATGAGCACAAGAAGTTTTGGCCATATACACTTACTCTTACATTTGGTCACCATACTTCCAAGATGATAGGAGAGTTTTTTTGTTCCTCTCTCTTATGTTTTATTTTGTTTTATTTTTTGCTTATATATTGAGGACAATGTGTTCTTTAAGTTTGGAGGTATGAAAAAATTGCTTAAAATGTTTACAAAATTTTTAAAATTTTTTTTTTAGTTTTACCTTGAAATTGAGCTTGACTTGTTGTAACTTGAATCATTAGTATACTTTTTTTAATTAGTTTTTCATGAAGCCAATGATAGGTAAAGATTAAAAAATGAATATAACTTTAAAAAAATATTTAATATTGTGTGAAATATGATATGATGCTTAGGTTTAGTGACTTTTTGAGTATGAGTTTTCATTCATGAATTAATACTTCAATTATTTATTTGTATTTTTTTATCTAGTGATTGATTATGTGAGTATGAGGTTTTTTTTCATTGGTCTTTAAAGTTATGTTTCATGTTTTAGAATTTATTTTTATCATCTCTCGAGATAAAATATTAAGAGACAGATTAAAGAAATGATATAGGTCATCTCTAGATAATTTGAGCCTTTTCAAGCTAACCTTGAAATAATTATTTCATAGTCACCTATTTGAGCCTAATGATACCTTTTTTTGTTATGAAATCGCATTACAAACCTAAGCTTTTGTTCTTATATTTCCTATTTTTTGGTTATTTACCCTATATTCATTAGGACATTCGTGGATCATTTTGAAGCAATGCATTATTAGAGAGAAATGGTGGAGCTTAGAAAAAGAATGAAAAAACAAAAAGAAAAACTGAAAAGAAAGAAAAAAAAAGAAATAAGCTGGCTTGTAAAAGTAAAAAAGAAGAAAAAGACCATGAAAAAAGAAAAAAAAAAGCAATAAAGTGATGAAATAGCAAAGAAAGAAAAAATGTATGAATTGATTAATTTTCTCAACTTAATCTTCATTTTTTTTTATGTCAACATTAATTGGATTCAAGTTATATTGAGAAGATATTGTTGGTGATGCAGATTGTGACATTGATGGAAAAAGTGAAATTGATCACATGTTATTCTATATGAAAAACAACAACTTTTTTTTCAACTATATGGCTCCTCTATCATCTACAATTCATGTGTTTTCCAATGTCGAATCTGCTATGTATCATTTTTGGCTTTTTATTATTCAGAGACGAAGCCCTACATGGATCAATTCTACAAGAAGGATGGGGAGAAAACTTTTGCCATGTTGTTTCCAAGCATCATATCATGCCAATGCTACTCTTTGCCGAAATTGTCAACCATATTTCTAAAATGCAAACCCTGCTGCATTTTTGACACTGGTGCATGACTTTTCTTCATGTCATAATTACAAGCCCTTCTTCTTAGCTATCCGATGATTTAAAAGATACTATTTTTTGTTGTGTTTTAAAGGACTTGAAAATGTTGGTGTAAGCTGAAGAGCCATCAGAAAGTTTGTTTTGACCTTTTGGAAGCTATGTTTTATGCTACCAAAAGGGTGCCATTATGTAAAAAATGTAACATCAGATGATGTATTTAATATTAGCCAACAATTCATCAAGTTGCAAGATTAATGATCATCTCAAGTATGAAGACTCTGTTACAAAGTTTCAAAATAGTTTTTGAAATCTAGAAACTTTCATGAAGATTATCTACTTGATTCTAGTTATGAAGTTGAAGTGGCATTGGCATTGCAATCTTTGGAACTAACAAATATAGTAGTTTTTTTTCTTACAAGGAATACTTAGTTCCCTCAAGTCAGTTTACATGGTAAGTTAATTATTTTCTTTTAGCTTTAACTAAAATCAAATCATAGGAACCAGTTCAAGACCATTGCTTTTCCATGCAAAACTTAAACTTGGAAAAAAAATGAGTCACAATTAATGCTGAGGACTGCCTACAAATAGGTAAAAATGGTGACAAGTAAAACCTGATTGTCAGTAATCTAGCAATAAAATTATCCAAGATAATGCCTTTTAGAGTTGAGATTGGTGGTACAAAGTATATTACAATGAGGCTGATGATCAAATAGGTTATTATGATTCCTTTAAGCTCAAGTGGGGATCAAGAAGAGAGAATAGAGTGAACTTGAATTGCCATAAGCTTGTTGGGTACTGGAATAATATAATCCACATGTTGGTACATCACAAGCTACCTCATTGTTTTCCAGTTCTATAAGCTCCTTGTTAAACCATTGGACACCGCGGACTACTACTGAACAGGGATGCACTGCATACATGGCCATTACATCGAGCATGGAAAACAAATGAGGTATTAAATTTTTGATAAATGGTAGAAGGATAGAAGCGTTCCAAAAGAAGAAAACAAAAAAAGCAAATTTGCTAGTTTGACACAAGATTCGTGCTTTTAGGCAAAGGTAGAAAAAGTTAAGGAGTGGCTAGATAATGTCAAAAGTGAGAGTGATGTAACTAAATGACATCTATCATGGTAAAAGATTGATTTGTTTGAAAAATATGCATGAGAGTTGATTGAGAATAAATAGTTCTCAAAAGATGTTTTGACAAAATATTCAAGCTTTAGTCAATAGATAGAAGAATAGAAAGAACTGAAATACAGGTTCAACAATTCCCTTCTAGGTTTACAGGTATTGTAGATGATGAGGTAGTTCCAGAGTTAGTTTTCTAATAGAAAGATTTTATTGGTGTCGAGTTTCGAACTGAGGGTCAAGACCCTGAAATCACAAGAGAGAATAAGAATGGCTAAGAGTAAAGGCATAGGGTATTTTTGTATTTACACTTCAATAACTATATCAAAGGTCGAAACAGGGAAGTTAGAAGGAAAGAAAAATATGAAAATAAAGAAAAAGGTTAGATTGGAATGATAGTACCTAGATGATTTTATTTATAAGTGAAAGATGAAGGGTTTATGGGGTAGGATAGTGATGAAGTAGAGTTGATGTGGCACTGTACATGTCATGCTGACTTAACATGTTAGATCGGTCCAAAAGTCAAAAATATCCTTGGTTGTCTATTGACAATTTATAATGAAAAAAAAGATAAATTTGTTCTCTGAATCCAAAAATATTTTTAAATTTTATCCCCTTACCGAGCAATCTGAGATCAGACTAATAGGTGCTTGATTGAATCATTTTGGCATACATGTTCGTTAGTTCGACCTTGAGTTTTTTGAGTATGAGATTTTAAAAATTTATGCCTAGAACCCAACCTTACGTAACCAAGGTTAACTATTTCTGAGATTGAGGTAAAGGTCGAGTGAAAGAGGTTTATGATCGATTGTAGACTATCAAGTGTAGCCTTGGCCATTTTGGAGTGTGCTAACTTGAAGTTTGATCATAGGTGCCAATTTTGATCTTGAGCATAAATTTCAATTTATATGCTTAACTAGTTCATTCTGGGGTTGTTGAGTTAGTTAACCTTATGTTAAAAAGGCCCGAGGTTGGGCTAAGCTAACTTATGAGCAACTATTAATGTGACTTATGTGTTTAATATGAGACTTGTGTTTTTTTTTTTTTGATGTTGAAGTTTGATTTTTAGGTCTAATACAAGATTAACCTGGTAATTGCTCTATTTGGCCGATTTGGCTTTGTTTTATGATCGATTTAACAAGTTTGAATAGGTGTAATGATCGATTTGCCCTTTCGCTGTTTGAAAATTGCATTAAATTAAAAAAGAAGTATTTAGGCAGTAAAAATTCAGAGCTAAGAAAGCGAAAGGTCATCTTTAGTAACCATCCGAACATGTGGCACGATCTAAAGCATTCATTTGATCCCACCATTGGCTATATAAAAAAGCCCTTATGTTTTTTACAATTTATTCGAGATCATCTACTAGTTAAATTCATCATATGCATACAAATCTTTTTTTTAATAATATTTTATTGAGACTAGATGTATGTTAATATGTGATTGTTTCTTTTTTGTAGAAAATCAAAGAACTACAAAAGAAAATACAAGCTTAATAAATATATCACCATTGCACATTGAAAAAGAGTTATGTAAATGTGAAGTATGATTTTGTAAGTATTTAACCACTTTTATTATAGTCATGATTTAAGATTATGAACTTCATTTAACGAAAATTAGAAACTTATATTTTCATATGGTTTCATAAAACATCTAGCTCAGGTACTAAAATATCAAGATGGGATGTTTAAGAATAAGGACATGTGAAAAAATGAAACGTATGGAATGAAGTAACTCAACAAATGACTAAAAAGATTATAAGTTTACTTCATTTTATATCACATATTTTGAATGGGTTTTTATGCATGAATAAATATATTATTTAGCTACTTACCAGCATGTTGCATTTTGGGAGGACTTCTCTTCGAGATATGAATCTTGTGAGCTATGAACCGGTTATGATGAAGATCTTTTATCCTTAACTTTAGGATCAAAAGACAGACCTAGTTATGTTTGGGGGGTTAGGAGCTTTGTTTCTCCAACATAGAATTTCAAAAATCAACCTAAACCCCATACAACGAAGAATGCTGAATGTGAAGCCATAACAGCAATGACCTGATGAGCAAGAGTAGCGACTTAATGAGCAATAGCAACGACTTGCTACATTGGAGGTAATGTTGACAGTAATGCAACTTAACATGGCTTAAGGTTAGTTTGTTATTGACATTATCAAAAATAAATTTACGAATCAAGCCTTCAAGTAAACCACTTCTCTGATAATTATCATACATACAGATTATTGTGAATTGATTTATTTTTAAATTTGATTTTTGTGATTTGATTTTGTTACGATAACATTTCATTTTGTTTGTAATAAGATATTCAACCTCAAATCATCCCACCTACGTAATCTAGTACAATAGCACTTTCCATTCATTATTGTGAACGTTTAGTAGAAGGATCATGCATTATCATGAAGGTCGAGTATAGATTATTTGATTACCACTCGATTACATTCATAAGGCAGCCAGAGATTGATGCATTTTTTGAGATGAAAAAGATATCAACTACTAAAATTATTGCATATATGAGGTTAGTTTATACATTGATTTAAATATATACTATAAAAATATTTTCTTATATTGTGTGTAATGGTATGATATTGTTATTGATTTTTGTCATGCAGCTTCCTGCACAGAGGGTTGAAAGAGAGATAATAGACTGATACATACAGATTTATTAACCCAAATCATATCAATCATGGTTTTGGCTCTTTCACGGATTATGCTCATGTTGTGGGTTAAGCATTGCAAAAACATTTCAAATATTTTCTAGTGCCTCATAATTCTGGGTAAGTTCAATTCATAGTAATTACTTACCTATGTATGATATCCAGCTATTATAATTGTTACAATTATTACATTGTAACATTAGCATACATATTATTTTGTTGGGGTCACTAATAGCTAATTGTCGTTGATATGAATACAATTATTCCTTACTTATTGGACTCAAGACGAGAAGGGTTAAATCCTAAACCCGAGCTTGTCACTATAATAAAGAGGCATCACATTCACGTTTAAGTGAACAAATATATAAAATGTTTTACTATGTAATTAATAGTATTTATGTTTACAAGTTTGTTTGTGTTGATTTAGGGGATATGGTATTGTTCATAAAAATAGAAAGTTCAAATGGATGATATTTTCAGTAGGTGTAAAATATATCTCTATACTGAATTTGTTTAAAATCACTTTGACTACTGAACAAATTTCATTTTTAGGTTCCTCGTTAACTAGGACTTATAGAATATAAATATTATGTTTTCCATTTTATAAGAGAGATTGTTATGTATGATCTAATGAGAACACCAGACAAGGTTAGTGTAGATGCAATCTACTAACTAATATGTTTCTATTAAACATATATATAAAATGCAAATTGATTGACATTGAGTCCTGATATTTTGTTAATAATGGGTGAAAAGGGAACATTTCACACAAGACGAAATTGATGAAGTTTGTCAAGAATGATGTGACTATATATCCACATTTGCACATTAAGGATTGAGGACAACCATCCAATTGTAAATTTATATAAGAGTTCTAAATTCTTTGTACTTCATATAAATGTATAGTTTTTAATTAATAAAAATCATTATTGTTTTAATTAATACCAATCCCAATTGTTTCAATTAAACACTATCATGACCATTTTTTTTAATTAATTTATACAAGTAGAAATTGAATCATTCACCCAAGTACAATTTTTGTTCTATTAATACAAATAAGAAAATTGTCATAGATATGAAATTAAATATTAAATTAAATTTTAAAAAAGGAATTTAGAATATGCAAATCTATTTGCAATAAAAAAAAACTTCTTTATACTAATTAATGTAAATGAACAATACATAAGATATGAATGCTACCAATATATATTGTGTTCTACATATGTCCAAAAAGAGAAAGTCAAAAGATGATCGATAGATAATACATTCATTTAACTATTTTCGTATGTAGTCTTTTCAAATACATGTGGCAGTGCAAAGAAAAACTTTACTTTGTGATTTTCTTTCAATATATACTCACCAGTAACGAGAATTTCATTAGTTGAAAAATCGTCAAGTTGCATAATTTCATTAAAAAGTGACATTCTTCTATCAGTACTATCAGTTTTTTCTTCAAAAAAGCTTAAATGCCTTCAATTTGGCTCACAGCCTTATCATATACAGCTCCTAGATTGCCTATGTGCTCAACCAATTCAACAATTGGTCTATCTGTGCTCCTACAATGCTTTTTGCCTGACAATGTCCTAGTGGAGGTTGGAGCAACTAAACCTATTTCTTCTTTGTCCTTTACTCTTTCTGTATTTTCTTCATGATAGGGATCAAACTCTAAATAAAAGAAAGCATCCTCAACAGCATTCATTGCTTTAACAGCATCAACAATTGTTTTAGCTCTCTGACATGTTACTCTATTAGTTTCAAAAATCACTTTAAAATTATCAAAGAAAGGAAAATGTTTGCTCCTTAATCTTCTAGAATATAGACGAGTCTATGTAAAAGTTAAAGTAAATTCAAATAAAATATAATGAATAGAAAAAAAAATAAAATAAGTTAAATGATAGTTTAATCTTAAACAACCTACTTAAACCCACTAATTAAAAATTGCTTTCTCAACAATGATACATTTGTCTCGATTATTCTACCTAAATCCACTTATATTTTTCATATCATAAATAACGAAATGTTATCTTTTTAGTAGTTAACCCTTGACTCAATATAGAGGGTGGTTTTAAATTAGGAATTGAGAATGAGTTACTCCAGCATCATTTCAAGATATCTAAATATCCAACACGGAATGTTTTATTATCTGCTCTTCAACTAGGATCATTTGTCAATGCATGTAGGCATTGGACGAGATATGAATCCTTATCCCTTGTCCATGAATGTTTTACCTACCCCTGAGCTTTCTATTTTTCTTTTAGATGGGCCTCTTACAAATTGAAAAGGATTGGCTCGAGATAAAGACATGTTGATTTTCTAATCATATGGTTAGACATCATGCAAAAATATTAATATAGTAAATCAAAAATTAGATAAGAGTAAAATGTCTATATTAAGGCATGAAGTAAACTAATAAACATGGAAAAAAACCAAAGATATTGAAAACAATTGCCATATACATTGTACACTCAACAAGAAAAAAAATACATCAATATATATTGAACAAAGGTAGAAATCAAATTTTACACTTAACCATATCATAAAAACATCAATTAAATCTAGAAACATGATAAGAAATAAACAAAAATCTATAATGTTCTTATTCCCAGGATTGAAACTAATTTGTAAACATCTCATGTGCATATTATCTCTAAAATGAGTCCAAGCATAAGATGGCTTAACATGCATAATCAAACCTTGATGTTCAGGTTTATCTGGTTGGTTATTACTTCCTTAAGCAACATCACCCTTTATAGGATCAATTACCATCTCAGACATAATAAAATTATAGAGAAGGCAAGAAGTAGAAATGATTTTACACTATCTTTATTGAATAAAATGACTTCTCCTTAAAAATTACCATCTAGCTTCAATATACTAAAGCATCTATTGATACAATTTTTTACTTGAAAATGTTTCATATTGAAGTATTCCTGCAAGGCCGTCAATTGGAGTTCTGACCTCCTATCATTTAGATGGTATCTTTGACACCTTAATCATTTGTGTATTCGACATCACACAAATAGTAATAACCTATTACAGTGGAACAACATTAATTCACATAAAAAAAGTGTTCTAAACCCTAAAACCAAAATATTAAAGCTAATATTTTCTGAGATTCTCAACCCATTCTTGCATGTAATGACATCATTTAACACTCTACCATCTGTTGCAGAACCTTTCCATCCTAGTAAAACATATATGAATTGCACATATGAGGTGTAAACACCAAAGAAATTGGTAGCAATTTCATTTTTTCTAGTCCTGTATCTAGGGCTATCAATGTGTCTACATTGACTTTGATGTATATCCCATCTAAGGCACCAAAACAACCTTTAAACCATTTCCAGTTTTTATCTATTGAATTATCTAGTATCAATTTGAGTTTTTTAAACAATAGGGTATGCAGTTTCAAAACAAAATTCAATATAGAATAAAATTGTCTACTAATTGTCTCTTTAGATCTAACTACCTTACGTTTCATAACCCTATTTTTTGTATGATGAACAATTATGTTGAGAAGCTAATAATCAGTTCCTCTATTGGCATATGTTTAGATGCCAGTAATCCCCTTTTTGTTTGAAGCAAATGACATAATTTTACAAAAGTTTTCATATCCATTCTAGTATTATCTATATACCATCTATTGCTTTTAAAAATCATTGTATTTAAGTTTAACTCTCTAACATGTAGCCTATCATAAGAGGTTTCCCCATAATATACTCTACATTGTTTTTTAAGTTTCATTACAATTAAAGCCATAACAACAATAACTAACATATGCAACAAATTCTCCATTTGATTCAAATGCAAAATAAGGATTGTAACCAATTGCATCTTCTTTCTTAGTGATGAACGAGTCTTAACTGTTTATAAGAAAGATTCTCATTAATGTTGAAAAAAATAGAAAGCAAATTTTTGCATATGGAAGATAGAATCTATCACACATTCAAAACCAAAATATAAATGAACAACAAAATATTTGTGGATGAGAGAGCTAAAACCAAAATGAATAACATATTTATATATCAACATATTTTCAATCAATATCTAAACACGATCTAAACAAATAAAATAAAAAAACATTTGAATGCAACAAATGACGCATAGCAAATAATTAGGTAAAAGATAGTAAACACACCGTTTTATTGAAAAAAAATGCAAATAAACTAAACAGCACAAAGATTAAAACACAGATGTTGAAATTGATGTTGGTTGAACAGGAAAATATTTGCATAAAGCTCTGCTATGTTGAAATAAAAATCAGAATGTGATTTTTGTTATTGAAATATGATTAAGACATCAATTATGATGTTTCTACACAAGAAACATCATAATAGTATATTCTTCTGAATTTGATTAGACATTATAATGTTCATAATGTTAGAAACACAATTTTTTAGAGAAAAAAATTTTAAATTAGTCAATTACTGTATTTATTTTTAAATAAATGTAGTAATTAATAATAAAAAAGAACAACGAAAAATAATATTGCAACATTCTAATTACAAAAATGAAATAAAAAATTGATCAATTATTGCATTTTTACAAATAAACACAATAAATATATTCATTTACTGCATTTCTTTAAAAAAAAACAGTAATAAGGTTTTAACAAAAGCCATACTCTACCACAATTTCTTTGTACTTTTCAAAAACAAACTTAGTAATAGAAATATGGAATTAAAAAAAAAACAATGAACAATTACTGCATTTTGTTTATTATAAATATGGTAATTGACTTAAAAAAATTTTAATTTCATTGTCAAATGTTGCTTTTCAAAAAGTTAACATAGAAGTAATTTTTTATTTAGAACAAACGTGAAACTCAAACAACTTTTCATCCGAAATCATAAAATATCACAAGAAGATGTGAGTTTTTAATTCTATGACTTTTGAATATTATTGAGAATTTGACATTTTCCCCAAAAATCGAATAACTTTGAACCAAACATGAGAATCAAATACTCACAATTATATTTCAGGAGAAAATTTTTGGATTCCTCCTAACTAAATGAACCCTAATGATTCCAGCACAAGAATACAACAGGAGACATCTAAATTATTGAAAGCAACCAACATTTAACGTTTTTGAATTGCATTAAATGAAGTTAAATGAGAAATAAAACTCTTAATTTTAATGATTAAGATTCAATTCTTGATAACTTCAAATACCAAAAATAAAAAATAAATGGAAAGTAAAACATTCATTGAAACAGATCAAAGTTAGCACAAGCAGGAAAAGGTGTATTTTGGCCCCAAAAGCGAGGAAGCCCGAGAATGTAAATCGATCACATGACAAATAGTGATTACATAAGTTTGAAGACATAAGTGATGGAAACTTGCAGACTGCTACAAATTTTAGAATTTTTACCAGCAGGGCTGAAGTTTCTTCAGGTATTTCACTTGTTTGAAAACATAAAATCACTGCATATTGCTTCAGTAGCTATGAATTTGGATGCTACAAACCAGCCTGCAATGAGAAAACAGACATTTGAAATCTCATTCAAACCCTTGGGTGAAGGGTAAACTCATGAACTTAGCATAATCTTATGATTTACCTACAGACAGCAATTGAAACAACTTGGCTAAGGAGATCTTGTTCAAGTAAATTTTAATAAATGCAGACAACAATATAATATAAAGTTTTCATCCATACACCATCTGCCCCAACATTAATCTTGGCATGAAGAATCTAATTGATTGCTAAAAATGACTCAAACAATTGGCCTCACCTTGATAGGAAAAATAAAGAATGACTCTTCACATTTCAGATCCCAGCCAAGATTATTATCGGTCATAATGCCATATTTGTCTCAACATAAAAATGGTTTGGTAAGACCGGAAGGTCAAAGAATGTTCATATGTAAGTGTTGTATGAATTGCATTTTATTGCCATGAAAGTCAACGCAAAGGATTGATTTTCATATACTTGTATACAAATACCTACGCACCACACAAAAACCCACACAATCACCATCAGCTTCTTATGACAAAATCCAAAAAGGAATCTCACTCTTTATTCCTCTTTCCTTTCTATTTTTCAAATCTGAACATGGTTAATGGCTTATTATCAATAAAATTGCTGTGGAGTACACATGGTTCATGCATTCCTGAAGGCCTGGGTTCATTTATAAATGACAACAACTCAAATTAATCAATTCCCTGTATATCAGTTTTCATTTTCAGCAGTCTACTGCTGGTATCTTCCTATTTAATTTAAATTGGACATAATAAAATAAGTCAGCAGCAACTACCGGGATTTGAATACTGAAGCAGAAGCAAGAAGTCATTGTGTCAAGAAAAAAACTTTATCTGAATGTTATGTAGAAGGCACTGCATCAAAAGAATGAAGAATTTCTTCCAGTACTGCTCTTGTATTGTTATCAAGAGGACTTTCAGGCTTGTCTGAATGAGCAATATTAAGAAGGTAAAGCTTCTTTGATGCAACAAAAGCCGCTGAAAAGATCCTCTTCATTCCTCCCCTAGTGCTATCCACCTGATACTCAAACTCATATACTTGTAAGCCTCCTTGACCTGGTCTCTCAGCAACTCCAATTACCTTGGCATCCTTTGTGCTTTCCTGTAAACAAAAGGGTAATGTACAAAACAACATTGTTTAAATTACCATAGACATCAGAACTGAAAAAAAAAAATTAGAAAAACAGCAACCATATTCAATTCAACTTATCCATGTAAAGATATAAATGTAGAAAGAATGTTCAGCACATTACAATGCAGAAAGATACCTCATTATTTCTATACTTCAGACCTCATTTTAACACCCAGTTAGGAAATACATCAGAAATTCTATATTTGTAGTAGCCCCTGCACCTACCAAATGTGTCTGAATTATATGAATGGCTCAGCTATGTGCTCACATATTGTAAGTATTGCAAGAACTACCATGAAGAAAACTTGAAAACACCACAGTCAAAACCTTCTATAGTCTTTTACCACATATCTTGCACTTTCTTCGTCAGTTCAAAAGTTACAATAAAAGTAGATGTAAAATACATTGCTCAAATCATTTTATCCAAATAACACATGGTCAAATATTAACTTAAACTTTCAAACAATTGTTTTATATCTTCTTGAAAAAGAATAAATGTTATTTACCTAAGGCAAGTATTTCAAATTAGAAAATGACCTCAGATATTTTTAAAATGTCCTCAACACACAGGAAATTTCATGTATTACAACCATCATTTATGCAGTAAATAAGAAGGTTTTCTTTTTCCTTTTTTTTTTCTCTAATTTTCATTTAGCTCAGCCACACAAGGGCAAAAGACACAAGCATGTACACTTATATTGGTACACACATGACAAAGAGAGAGAGAGAAAGAGGAAGGATGTTGGTTTTGAGCAAAGCATACTCTCAAGAAGATATATTTAAGACATAGATTCATAGTCACGGTTTCTTACAGTAAAATAAAAACCCACATTCATACCACCAGTGAGTTTTATTTGTTACTGTCTTCTCTTCTCATATTCCAGCGTTGATTAAAAGTTGTAGAAAAAGGCCCTATGAATCCAGATAAGTTCAATATAATTGCCAGCAAATGGTAGACTGTACCATGATTTTGTTTAATTAGAGAAAACATAAACTGAGTGTCGGAATTCAAGCTAGGTTTAAAAGACTTAATTCAGGTGGCTGTTGAGCAAATGGAATATAGATGAAGCACCTTTAAATTGAGAAGCTAAGGACATATTATGGATGCAGAAACTGAATTTGTGCCTACACTTTATCTGCAAGCGTGCTTGTTAAGCTTTAGAGGGTTAAATTTCTTTAAGTCATTGGAGTAAATAAGAGGGCAATTGAGGACAAACACAATAGTTAGCAACCAAACATGAAAAGACATAAAAGTAATTCAATAGATACATGAAGGACAAGGGGAGTCTCTGGTAAAGCAAGGAAGAAAACCTAAAACACAATTAGGTCCATAATATAAGAGGCATGCACAAGGTACATTAAGGTTTCTGGAATTTTGCAAAATGAGAAAAATAGCAATTGGTAGAGAAAACTGTAACCGTAAAGAAATTCAAAAGTTCCTGAATTAGGTCCCCAAGAGGGCAACCAAAAGGTTAGAACTTGAACTTTCAAATTGGAGCGGTTAGGTTCAAATATTAGGGATGATACAGGGTGTAGGAAGGGCAAGAGCTATATCCCATTGCATAGCTCAAGTCACATGTGTGAAAAAAAAAAAAAAAGAGATCTTAAATTAGTGCTATGACAGGGCATTTCTAATGCCAAGGAATAATATCTTCATTTAGAAGAGGTCTGAAGATTTGGGATGAATCGGGGGTCCTAATAGGTAAGTGAAAATACCCTAGCACTCCAAAAATTGTCCAAGAATGAATAATATTCATAAATCCAACTTTCTGAACTAAAAATTCCAACTACACTTGGAGCCAAATGAAATATCAAAAACTGAATCATATTGGATAGACTGTAATGATACAATTCTCAAAGGGACCTTAATTCCTTCAAAATGAAGAATATCAGTGAATCTTTTGTTGGGCTAAAAGCCTCCAATCCAATCACACCAGCGGAAGCGAAATCAAATAATAAATCAAACACACAAGAGACAATAATTTAACGTGGTTCGGTCCAACTGACCTACATCCACGGATGAGAAAAAAGATCCACTAGTTGTAGAGAATTACAAACATACATCATATCATCAACCTCACTCAAACAATCAATACTCATAAAACACTCTCAATCTCCTCTAGTCCTATGGAGTATTCTCAACCCAAACAAACACAAACCCAAACCCTTGTGCACCCTTTCAACATAACCAAACACATACCCATATGCTCCCATACACCATATCTATGTGGACCCTCTCAATCTCCTCTAGTCCACTCACAAACAAACATACACACCCATAAGACGTAGAGCTTCAATATTCCTATGGGGTGTCTATCCCACAAAACCCTACAACTTTCTTACATCTTTTTCTCATACCTAACCTTGTAGAGACTTCACCTATTTATAACCATACAAACTTGCCCATTAAGAATCCCTCTCCTCTTAGAATTCTTCTCATGTAAGTCAAACTTGTCTATTAAGAATTCCTTTTCTTTTAGAATTCTTCTCTTGCAAGTCAAACTTACCTATTAAGAATCCTCTTTCTCTTGGAATTCTTCTTTTGCAAGTCTTCTTGTCCATCAAGCAATATCTGACAAATCTCAAATAAATCTCTAACAAATCTCAAACAAATCTTTTATGGGATTTGAGTCAATATTCCCAACAATCTCCACCTTGACTCAAATTTCATCAATCATCTGTTTTCATGCTAGACATGCTTGGCTCCACCTGCAATTGAAGTCTTACAATCATCTTCTCTTCTCTTGTGTCTTCATGCTTCATACAAACTAATCCTCAATCTTCAAAACTTGAACTCGAACTCTTTTCTTGAATCGAGCTCCTTTGAACTTGCTTCTTCTCATGTCTTAAACCAAGCTTTTTTCATATCTCAAACTGTCAACTCTTCCCATGTCTCAAACTATCGGCTCTTTTCACATCTTGAATCTTCAACTCTTCTCACGTTTCAAACCTTCAGCTCTGATACCACTTGTTGGGGAACACCACAGCTCTGATACCATTTGTTGGGCTAAAAGCCTCCAATCCAATCACACCAGCGGAAGCGAAATCAAATAATAAATCAAACACACAAGAGACAATAATTTAACGTGGTTCGGTCCAACTGACCTACATCCACGGATGAGAAAAAAGATCCACTAGTTGTAGAGAATTACAAACATACATCATATCATCAACCTCACTCAAACAATCAATACTCATAAAACACTCTCAATCTCCTCTAGTCCTATGGAGTATTCTCAACCCAAACAAACACAAACCCAAACCCTTGTGCACCCTTTCAACATAACCAAACACATACCCATATGCTCCCATACACCATATCTATGTGGACCCTCTCAATCTCCTCTAGTCCACTCACAAACAAACATACACACCCATAAGACGTAGAGCTTCAATATTCCTATGGGGTGTCTATCCCACAAAACCCTACAACTTTCTTACATCTTTTTCTCATACCTAACCTTGTAGAGACTTCACCTATTTATAACCATACAAACTTGCCCATTAAGAATCCCTCTCCTCTTAGAATTCTTCTCATGTAAGTCAAACTTGTCTATTAAGAATTCCTTTTCTTTTAGAATTCTTCTCTTGCAAGTCAAACTTACCTATTAAGAATCCTCTTTCTCTTGGAATTCTTCTTTTGCAAGTCTTCTTGTCCATCAAGCAATATCTGACAAATCTCAAATAAATCTCTAACAAATCTCAAACAAATCTTTTATGGGATTTGAGTCAATATTCCCAACATCTTTATTATCTAACAGGATATGACGTATCCTTTAAAAAAAAAAACAAAAGAAAGGATATGATACATAAATGTAAATTTATTTATTTTTGCTATAAAGGTTCTGAATATTTGATGATGAATAGGGGAAGCCACATAAATATCATGAGATAAAAAAATTAAATACCAATAAATTAATAATTATTGAATCATGCATGTAATTTTTGTTAGAAAATATGGTTTATCATTAACAAAAATAAAAGAAAAATAAAGGCAACAACAATTATAATGTTGACTTAACGTTTATCTACGAATTTACACTACTAATTTGACAATTGATGAACACTTACAAGCGTATTCTCCTAAAGCTAGGTAGAGAAGAAAAGAAATTCTAATAGGCAGTGACAAGTCAACATTTTTCATCAAGTTGATTTAGGTTTATCTATCTTTTCCCATCTTAGTTATCAGAATGAGGCAAATTATTGTTACTGACATGCAATTATTAGTCTTGGTTGAGTAAATAATGAGGACATTGATCAAATAAATTGCCATAGAACCTTTTGAAGATAGGTGTAATGAATCTTAGTGTCACATGAAAATACAAATAAATTCATTAGGAAAAATGGGAATCGAACCAATGAATGTGATAAAAAAGAAAGAGTTTGTTATCAGTACCTTGCGTTTTTCAGCCTGTATAAGCTTATCAGCCACAAACTGAGGAGTACCAAATTCTCCAAGGCCGTTTAAACGAACTGGATTCACAACAACCCCGACATTGTTACTCCCCTTGTTTGCCTCCTCAAACAAAACAGTTGCCCCTGCTTTCTCAACCTTAGCCCACCCCACCCCAATTCATCACATTAGATGCAAAGACAATGAAACTAACAGAAGTTTGAGGTACAGCAGAAGCATTTTCATTCAAAATTTCCTGTTTTATCTATATAAATTATAATAATAAAAAGAAATTACCTTGATCCAAGAAGAAGGCCTGAGAAGAGTGAAACCCTCCTCCACATCTGTGTATCTTTGGAGCTCCAATTCATTGTGAGACAAAGCTTTGGAATAGTGTGGCAAAAACCCATTTAAGATAAGAGCGAGAGCTGAGGAATTCAGGCTTCTCTTGGTCAGGGAAAGTGGGGGTGGCAATGTATCTTTGTCCGGAAACTGGTGTGTGAGAGCTTTGGTTCTGGAAGAAGGGAACTTTGGAGAGGAACGGTGGTGATGGCTGCAGGAGTAGGGGCTTTGGTTTGAGAGGGGGAGGCAAATTTGGCAAGCCATTTTAGTGAAGAAGCGTAGGGAGGCTATATCCACTGGACATTATTATGGACGCTAGTTTCAATTCTACGGCTCACTCTCTCTACAAATTTCTTTTTACTTTTGAACAGATATTCCGACTCAAAATCAAAGTTCAAACCAAATATTTATGGACCGAAGGTGCAATGTTTAACTCAGGTTTAGGTAAGCGTGACTTTATTTAGTATCAAAGAAGAGAAATTAAAATTTTATAATTTTAGATTTAAATTTTATTGTATGTAGATTTAATTATTTAATTTGTTTTAATTTATTTATTGATATTATATATATAAATATGAGAATTGATTATAATTATAAATTTTCTTTTACTTATAATTTTTTAAAAAAAAAAAGTAAGAGTGAATATGGTCTGTGGAGAGTTAACATCGCGGATCATTCCTATATGATTGATTTTAAAAATTTTGAACCATAGATTAGTCTATCAAGATCGCAAATCACTCATGTAATATCAATTCAATTAGATATAAGATTTGACCTTATTTTTTTTTATTTTCAAACAAATATATAATTAGAATTATAATCTTTTAATATCATAATAAAATTATAATCATATAATCCAAATTTATGAATTCACGTTATAATTCATATTAAAATTAAATATTATAAAATACAAACAACAAAAATCTAAAAAAACTCTTCAAGCTCAAAATTTTAATGCATATTTTGATTGAATTACAATAAAAAGTAAGTTAACAAAAAGATTAGTAAGAAAAAAAAGGATAAAAAATTAAAATATATATTGAAACAAAAATAATTTTAAATTCAAATTATTTTTTTATATATTTTTTTCAAAATTTAAGTACTTTTAATCAAACTGTTTAATCCTTCCTGCAGTCATAGGACACCTTATTCAAACACATATCAAGCTTGAAGTATCTTTCTGTCTTTTTTCCTTTCCTTTCGTTTTCTGCAAGTTGAAAATTTTTCTCACTCTTATCTCATTCCTAAAAAAAATGGGATAATGAATAGAAATAAGAGGATGACCTGAAAGATTAAATGGAAATGACAAAATTGAAAATTAAAGATTCCATTTCATTGAAAATTAAATTTTAAATAATTTAATTTTTTAGGTCTAATTTAACATAACTGTTACAGTTAGAAAAACTCAATTTGGAAAAAAGTACATTTAACTGTAATAATTGATTACTTTGAGGACTCACCCCATTAAGTAATTGATGCTTTTTTGCTATTTGCTATTTGATTTTCTAAAAATGAGTATAAAGTAAAAGCAAAGGCAAAAAAAAAATGACAATTAATTTAAAATAAACATAATTAAAATGTAACACCAGATCTAACATAATTAATCTACATAAAACTAGAATCATGTCTTTTTTCATTTAAAAAAAAGATCAAATACTATGTAAATAATCCTTCAACTCCTTTTTCCCCTTTGTTTTTTCTTATAAAAACAACAAAGAAATATCCAAAGCTCTACATAAACAAACAAATATGAGTTGTAAAGATTATTTTATGTGTACACTAACATATACATAAATGGTTCCCCCAAATGAACGCTAGCATAATAAAGTTTTTCTTCATGGCTTGATTGATCAGTAAACAAACCAATTTACCTCTTAAAATCACTGTTGTATACATAATTTGACACATTTCTATGCAGCACTAGCAGGTGAAGAAGCATGCTATTCCACTTATTTGAAACCCCAAATTCATCAATCCTTTGATCCTAGAGTTTGATTCATCAAACCTGTCTGCCTCAATCCTGCAATGACTCAAGTTAGTGACATTTTTGTTAGCATATGTCAGAAAAAAAAAAAAGGTAAAACAAAGAAAATGAGTAAGATTCTTTCACAAGGGCGTCCTAGGCACCTCGCAGCATGGAAAAAGTTTGGAAAACAAGCCAAATCATCTCGACTTTATCAAGGATTTTATGATGTCTTAAGGGCACTTGTTGAGATCACTATTTTAAAGAAAGAAAATAAAATCATCCCACATTTATAGTCAAACACCAAGTTATTTTTAAAATACTTCTTAAAAATAAAACTTTAACGAGTGCCCTCACTCTCAAAGCACTTTGTGCCATTTATGAAATTCTTTCATGTAATCATAGACTTATATATTGAAAATTCTTGATATATCTGTTTTATAAGCAACTTGAATTTTTTTTTTTTTTAATTTTTATATCTATTTATATTAATAACCAATAACAAATTGATTTTAATATTTAAGATTGTTGAAATCAACTTTAGGCCTAGAAAAATAGATAATACAGTTCATTTTACCTTCCTGATAGTTTACTGAATGGCAGGGATACTGAGGGAGCCAATGTTGAGCACTCTTGGCAAAATCTGTACCAATTGCACGGCATGCAAGGGTCCAAAAAAAAAAAAAAGCCAATATATAAACATGCCAACCTACATAGGCAAGGTAAATGCAAAAAACTAAGCAAAACTTAAACTCCAAAGACAGTACCTCGCCCAATCGAGCATTCAATTTCAAGGATACAAAATCATCAGCACGGGTTGTACCAATATTCACAATTGCAGTGGTGGCACCTGCCACATGAGCAGCCCTGTGAAACTCAAGGAACATTAGCTGCAGATCAAATCCTCTAAAAAAACTGTTTACTGTGCTTAGAACTTGATATACTCAAAACAGGGGAAAGTTCCTACATCAGAATCCTGAAACTAAAAAGCAACAAACTTGAGGACTGGCTCTTGCAGGAAAACTTTAAAGTGATAGATTAGTACATGACAGCCACAACTTATTAAATAAATTATGTTCAAATAAATAGAATAGTGAACCAATTATACTTGAACCATAGATTTCATACAAACACCATTGGTAAGTAACTTGATTTTGTTCTTTGGATGTGAATTGTAAAGTAAAATTTATACACCTGACAAGTCGGTAAGCAGACATGGTCATCAAAGATGAACCTAGTGCAAGGAAAGCATCACATTCTCTAGCAACTTCCATGGCTATATCAGCTCTTTCCTTGGGCACATTGTCACCAAAGAAGACAACCTTGAAGTTGAAATACACAACAAAACATTAAAAAAATAATTGCATTTGTATTCATTTTCATTTTAAATGGACAACTACTCAACTCAACTCAAATTAATCTCAAACTAGTTGGGTAAACTACACAAAAAACCTCAATTTTCATTTTCTTGGGAATGTACAATTACAAAAGCTAACAGCAAGATGGCTGAGGCAACATCACCATGAACAAAGATTGGGAAAAAAAAAAGACTACCTTCCTCCTTCAAATAGAACACAAAAAAGGTAAATAAAAAAACCATAACAAAAAAGAAAGGTATTTTTAGATAGAGTTAATTATATTTTTGGTACTTGAACTTTGAAAAAATGTATAAATTGGTACCTAAAGAAATAATATGTACAATTTGCACCCTAAACTTTCAAATAATGTATCATTTTAATCCAAATTCTAATATTGTTAACTCGTTTATATGATTTCTAACCAATATAATTTTGTTATATGCTTGTCATTTATTAAATAAAAGTGTTAAATGTTTTATAAAAACTCCATGCGGATCCCACGTGACAAACAATAATTAACCAATTCTGGATAAATATTTTTACAATTTAGTTTAATTTTTTTTTAATTTATATTGAAAAAAGATGTTAATAATATGTGTATGAACACATAACTTGATAATATTTGTTAAATGCCAAATAAGCTGATATGGTTAGCAAGATTAGAATTTGAGTTAACATGATACATAATTTGAAAGTTCAGAGTGCAAATTATATGTTTTATTTCTTTAGGTACCAGTTTATACATTTTCTCAAAGTTCAAGTTCCAAAAATATAATTAACTCTTTCAGATAACAATAGACATTACACCTATGCAATAGTCCAAAATGAATATTATTTAAATCAGTTAGCCTGTGATGCATCCCAAAAATACCAACACTAATATTTCTGGTACTGAGATGATAGCAGAAAGATCCTATTGCAATATACTATATCAAACTACTTGCTACTATCTGAAGAAATAAAAGCTAAAGTTCAGCTGAAGATGATCCTCTTCACCAAAATAACAAGATCCTTTGAAAATACATGTTTTACTTTCAATTAAAGGACTTTCAAGATGCATTGTAGATCCCTATCCTCATGATTCCCATTGAAAAAGTATGCAAAACTAAATCATGACAAGGAAAACTTCAAATTCACACGGGCAAGAAACAGTATAGGGGCATATATAGAAGGAAAATGTGATCAAAAAAGATACTAGTTTGGACCTGTATCTTCTTTCATTTGTATGAAAAAGTGGTAATTACCAAAATTTATCTTGCTCTAAATAAAACCACAAATCTTTCTGAGAACAATTCACTTTTCAGAAAAGACTGTCTGTTAAGAGACTATGTCCTGAATCTCACAGGCTTAGCTATCACTGCCACCACCCCCCATTTAAATAAGAAAAGGGTTCATTGCCTACTCTGCATAACTGGTTCATCTCAATAGCTTTAAAACATTTATATTCTTTTAGCACTTGTTGATAAAATCATGTCACAAATACAACTAATACCTGTGTATACTAGATTCCTAGATATTTGTGCCACATACATATGCCAAAACTTCATTACCATGTACATCTGAGGATTACATTCATGGTTCCGTGTGAAGTCTTTAAGTTATAAACACACTTTTAACAATCCCTCTAAACACTTAAAATCAAATTCTTAATTATTCATTATGTTCTCTGTTCACCACTACCATAAGCTACTGAAAGAGAGAAGTATGTTCAGGAAATAGGAAATATAAGCATCACAATCACAACACTTAGATGTCGATTACTCATAAAAGCAATGTATCACGCATCAGGTTTCATAAAAGCGAAGTATCTTACATCAGGTTTCAGGATCCCCTTGCATTTCTTGCAAGTGGGGATGTGGAAATCCTCCCAAAATTTCTCATCTATCTCAATATCACCATCAGGCCTTTGTTTCATGCCAAAGCTCTTATCTGATCCAGGGCTGCCATAGTCCAAGCTTTCAATTGCTGCTGCCCACTGTAATAACAAGTATTCATTGCCTATTCCAGTAATAAAGCAGAATGTCTTTGCAACCAGATACAACCGAAGAGATGAGGGATTCTATGTGGAGATAGCATATTAATCAGTTACTAAAGAAGCAAAATGTAATGGTGGTCCTTAACCTAAGCACAAAGTTTCATTTGATCCCTAACCTCTTAATTGTTCTATTTAAATTTCAAACCTCTTCAAATCGCTATAATTTAGTCATTCCATTAGATAGTTTGGTTAAAAGTGAATGGATGGTGCTAACATGAACAACCACATAACTGAAATTTGGATATTCTATTTATTTTAACAAAGTTATAGGATGATAAGGCATTATTGGAACAAATTAAAGACATTTGGCAAATAAATAAACAATTGAAAGGCTAGGAACAAGAAGTGAAAAAAAAAAAAAAAAATCGCAGATCACTCACTTTGGTTTGGTCACCTAACTCCACGTTATCAATTGGTTTTATATCCAACACCCATGAGATATGAGTTCATTTAATCAAAGCTTTCATAACTTAAAATCAGAATCCGAAAAATAAAATAATGCATATGAGGCCAATTCTTGTGAATTTCCTAATTTGGTTAGATTATTACAATATTAATTGCTGATGAGAAAACGAAGATTAATGGGAATTGCTCAGGGTGATTAAATCTACAAGACTAACCTTTGGATTAAGGGCCTTCACTTCATCTTGAAATAAATTTCGACAGAAGGAAAAACCACAATCTAGACAAATCACACTATAAACAGTCCCGTGCAATTCAAGTGGGTTGCTTCCAGCACAATGATGCAGCCTGAAACATCATCTTGATAAATACTGCTCTAATGTCATATTAATAAGAAAACAGTTCTTTACCTGTCAACATTCTGTGTTATCATAAAGTGTATTCGGCCAGCTTTCTCTAGAGATGCCAAAGCAACATGAGCAGCACCTGGTTGTGCTGCAGTAAACCGCCTCCATCCAGCATAGCTCCTAGCCCAATATCGCCTGCGGGCACGACTTGAACGTACAAACTCCTGTTCAAAGACAATTGCAAAAAGTTGAAAATGTAGAAATTGGTTATGGAAAGACACTTATAGAAAAACAATTGATAGTGAATTATTGCATAAATTTGGTTAACCACACATAGGTTCTAGACATCTTTAAAGAAATATGTCAGAAAACTACACTTATGAGAGATTAAAAAAAAAAAGATGGATTTGATGTTTTGTAAGTAACTCATCTTGTATACCCACTACTTTGGATAAATGAAATTCAATTATTCAAGAAAAAAAAGAGTTCCGAAGTTATGTGAAGATTTTTATCTTTATTTGTTATAAAAGACAAGCAATTTTGATGCTATAAAATGATGGTTAGATTCACATTTCACATGATGTATATGAACCTTTGCCAAAAGTACAAGTGAATGATCAAGAGTCTCAAGACATCTATGACGGTATTGACTAGAAAAAATACTACCTATGAAAAATGATGCATTCAGTAGCCAGCACGATAATGTAAATACACAACTGTGTTTCACTAGAAATCTAGAACACAAACTTCCCTGACCTTCAAAAATGAATGATCTGGAACTTCAGGAAACACCTTTTTGTTTATCACCCCACAGAAACACACATAAAGTTCTGAGAACAGAAATATGCTTTACGATGACTAGCTTTGTACCAGGTTTCCTCTCTTTTTCAGTTGTCTCTTTGATAACAAAACAGAGATACATAAAAGGGTACTGAGAATCTTCTGAGAAGAAAGCAGTCAAGGAATCTTATCAAGCCATGCTAATATCCCCATCATGTGCTCATGTTCTATACAGCCACCCTTATATATCATTCTTACATTCTTCTTTTAGTCCTTAGAGTACTCAATTGTGAAGGAAACAGTTAATGTCATTGCAAAGTAATGAAATCAATTGTAAGCATGAAAGACAACATGTTGCTTATAAGCAAACAATTTATCAACATTCTTCAATTCATTAGCTGATTCGCATATTAACTAAACTCTAATGTGTATTTGTTCAGTGCTAAAGAAGCCAGCTTTCACGGCACATGCCTGCAGATCACCTGATGGGTAATTGGCTTGAAACCAGAACTATAAGCTCCATTTGGGCTGAAAAAAAAAAAATTCTGTTATTGAAAAAAAAATGAAAAAATAGACATTGACATTTGAAAAGGAAGGAAATAGGGAATTTAGAATTAGAGAGAATTTTTAGTGTAAATTGTCTTAAGAGAATCTGAACCATGTATAATTTAGAGGCTGGCAGACTGCTGAGCAGAACCAAATCACTAACAAAAAGAAAAAGTCTGAACAAAATGTACCAATGTACCAATGTGAACAGCTAAATGAGGCAAGTTATGAACGCTAGGGTCTTCACATAAGTTCCTAGTTATTTATTTTCACAAGGGGTTTTTAATTTGTCTGATTTCCTTAAGCATGGGTATTTTAGAGCACTTGTCTTTTCACTAATGTATTAAACTCTGGCTTGATTTTATTTCATTGTTGATGTCTAGGAGAAGAAATCAAAATGTGGACAATAAATGGAAATTTCACAAAAAAAAAAGAAAAAAAAGAAGAAGCGATAGCAGCAAAGAACAGTTGATTGAAAACCTTAACATTTGAAATGCTATGGTTTAAAAAGTTGGCAAAGGATTTCTACGGCTGCTTGTTAATGTTTCTTTTTTCCTCAATTGGTTCAGTAAAAGAAGCATCTATTATCCAACTTTTTCTTTATAGCAACAAAGAACAGTTGATGGAAAACCTTAACATTTGAAACCAGCATTTTTTAAATGCTATGGTTTAAAAGCTGACAAAGGATTTCTACTGCTGCATGTTAATGTTTCTTCTTTCCTCAATTGGTTCAGTAAAAAAAGCATCTATCATCCAACTTTTTTTATTTCTCTTGCTACATCAGCAATTAAAGTTCTTTACACTACTAACAATTTCCAAGTATCCAAAATGCTGTAAAATTTGTACAAAATTAGTAATTACAAATGAAAAGTCATTCAACTTTTCATAGTTGGAAGCCATATATGCTATGCTTAAATAATGAATGAAAATATAAGCACTTAAGAGACAATGACCAATCAGCAGGAACATCTGTCAAATATACGGCATTGCCACTCTGACAAACAGTATAGTGTAGAATGAAGAACAATAAAAGAATGACTAATAATGATCTACAACACTTTACCCGCTATTTTTATGCCTAAATTTAGATATTGTATTAAAAAAAATAAGAATAATCAACAACAAATTAAAAAGTTACAGATATATATATATATATTTATTTATTTAAATTTTAAAAGTTATGGAAGGCTGTAACCTAAGGCAAAGTTGCCTGATGCTAGAATTTTCAAAATACTGGCTATTGCAAGAAACAAGGTTCATAAAATTATGAGTCACATTCAAAAAACAAAGCAAACAAGAGATAGAACCTTCTATAATCAGGAATTCCACATTCAGTGCTAATTCCAGCTCCAGTCAATACCACAAGCTTGTTGCTGCACGACACAAACAGCTGTCAAATATTTAGCCCATTCAAATAAATTTACATCACTAATTGTGTGTCTACAACAGGAAACTAAATATGTGAACACAAGAACAAGAATGACCTTTGTTCAAAGAGTTGATACAGGAGATTGACATCTTCAGTACTAGGAGGATCTGCTTCAGGAACCATCTTCTTGTCTTTCAAAAATTTTGAAGGTGCTTGTGTCTTTCTAGCTGACACCCCAGGGACAGATATCCGACATGATGTCTGTACAAACTTTACCAATCCCTGAGAGAATGTTACCCTTTTTCCTTGGCTAACTGGTTGTTGAAATTTGCAACTTGGTTGAAGTATATCTACAAGAAATGATGCATTCGCAAGAATATGGTGTCAATAATGCAAGCCATACTTACAAAATGATGAAGACAACATGTTATGTGATGTGTAAGACTACAACAACACCTGCCTGTCAAAAGACTTCCAAGCACCTCCCGTGTACTTGTAGAAGCCTGCATGATGAACATTAACAACTTTTGCATTTAAGAGCTCCAATCAGAAACAGAAGACAATCATGTGATGCAATAACACAGGACCAAATCGCACCAACATCCAATGTGCAAGTTTGTACGCTGACAATGGTCATTTGATGAAAAATGAAGTGTAAGAATCGTATGAATTCAAAACCCAGCTTTAGTTATATACCAGCAAGGACAATGTCGTGGGGGGAAGAATGTAGTAAAAGACATGATCATTTGGACATCAAGCTCCTCTACTCTCACTATATGTAAGGTATGCCTAACTCTAACTATAGGTCAAGCTCATTTTACTAATTTGTTTTTCCTACTTTCTCACAGACCTATTGGAAGCTTATTGCCGGAGTAAGGTTAACAGCTAAGATGCAGCTAAATAGATTTTTGTATCAACAATCATTTATGGGCATAGGCTAACCTAGTGGCTTAGTTAGAAGAATGATTTTTCATGGTGTTCTTTTCTATAAACTATAATATTGGACAGAAAATTGAAGATGGAATTCTATAACATATTAACATAAAATGTGGGTATCCATCATTGACTTTTAAATTTTAAGTTAGATAAAAAGGACAGAAACGAAGGATTAAATCCTGAATCAACAACAAATTTCCATTAGATGAAATAAATGGTTTAATTTCTTCGCTAGAATAACTCCAAAAGGAAAAAGAAAAACAGAATTCTAGTTTAAATACATGAAATTGCAGCATAAAGATATACAAGTATGAGATAAGTAAAGGAGGAAGGAAGCTTACAGAGATAAAGGGAGGAGAACGCCAAGGCAAACAACGTGCGAGCATGATCTTGGCCTTGGAAATCTGGCAGATTTAAAAAAAAAAAAAATTAAAAACGATGGACTTTGATTTGGTTGAGCCTCCAAGGAATGATGGGAGTTGTTGTGGTGTTGATTTTTTTTTTTTATGTTCATTTTTGCACCGAAATTGTCCGCTCCGTATCCATCCACGTTTCCTGTTTCTCCCTTTCCATATCATAAATAGTTTTTTTCCTATGAAAAGAATGCAAAACTTGGATTTTACATTCCTCGCAATCACAGGTAAATTGCCACAATGTTAACATATACATCTTTTTACTCGAATTTCAGAAAAAAAATTTATACATTATTATTTTAAAAAATATATATATAATTTACTTTTCAAAAAACATAACATACTAATCCAAATTATGATATTATTAGTTTAATTTTATGATATCTGCTTACCGTAAAATTGTCTACGTCGTGTAAATGCTATGCGATAATTGACAATTTTCATCACCACGTATAAAAATACTTTATTTTTTAATTTATGTAGAAAAAAATGTTGATAACTATGACTTGATATACTTGCACTTAATATTATTAATCGAACATTATATACATTAAGTGAGTATTTGTCCATTACGGCGGGTTACTTTTTTTATTTTATCATATATATTTATCATTTTTTGAAAATTTTATTTAATTTTATATAAAAAAAAGTATATAAAAATTACGAAAATGACACATGAATATTTAAATTAATCTTTTATCTCAAATTAATTTTCTATTATGTTTTTATAAAAACACATAAAAAATTAAAAAAAATAAAAATTAATTGAATATTAATTATTTTCTCATCTCTATCAATTAGATTAATTTTGTTATAAAATTAATCTAATAAAATATTTTTAAAACTACGAAAAGAAATAAAACAAGTGGTTTACATGATAATTTCACTAACATTATTTTCTTATAAAATTTATATAAAATTAAATAGATAATAAAATATATATATATATATATATATATATTATGAAGTAACCTGGTGTAAAGTACTTTAAATATACTTTTGATTTTTAAAAAATAAATAAATCTTACTTGATTTGATATTGATATTTTAAAAAATACCATATCAAATAGAGATTGACGGAAACCTATTAAATATTTTTTTATTAAGCAAATCATTACGTGTTAATTATTTTTACCTAATTAAAAAAAACAAAAAAATAAAAAAATTCAAATAAAAGTGACATGTGGATAATAAAATTGAGTTCATATTATCACAAAATATATTTAATTAAAAAATAAAAATTTAAAATAAAAAAATTGTAAAAAAAAAACCTAAATAACAAAATAATAAAAAAAAATTCATAAAATGTGGCACATGAAGACCTCGTTGAGTTATAAATATTAATTTATTAAATTAAAATGTTAAATAAAAATTTTATTAATAAAAATATATATAATATTAAATAATAATCAAATATAAATTTTTATATATACCTTAAAATAAGTTGTAACAAAATACCTTAAAAATACTTTTATCCCAACATCGTATTTTATAAAAAAACTCAACTCATTTCAATTTTATTTTGATTTGAAAAAAAATGGCTCCCATCGAATTTGAATGAATTTAAATCGATCGAATACATGATGTTTTAATATTTTTGTCAATAGGCACATTTTATTCTAAAATTTATTTAATTAAAAATATCAAATAAAAGGAAAAAGAAAAAAAGACAAAGGGAGGCTACGTAGCCGTCTTCATTGTCATACTTTTTATAACAAAATTAATTTAATAAAAAGAGTATAAAAGAACCAACAAAAAAAGGAAAAAAAGAGAAAGAAATTTATTTGAGCATCATACGGATATCCTAATTAAGCTAAAAATATTAATTTTTTTAAATTAATATATTAAATAATAATTTGATTAATTAAAAAAATAAAACACAATAAAAGGGGAATGGAGTGTTAAATGTGTACGTTTGTTTTGTTTTTTATTCAAAAAGACCTTAGTTTAAGAAAACAGAAGAAAAAAACTGAAAAAATAATTTAAAAAAAGCAAAAAGCAATAAAATTAAGAATAGAAGAAAATTGAGTTACCATGTGACACTTGCAATGATATTTTTCTTTGAAAAATTTATTTATGAATTTTAAAATGAAAAAAAGACTAAAAAAAAATTAAATCTAGATATGACTTTGATACTTCTGCAAATATTTTTAAGAAAATTATCAAATTTTAAAAAAAAATAACTAAAAATGGAAAATGTATATTTTAAATATCATATCAAATGGATCTCATATTAAAAAAATTTTAAATATTTTTTAAGAAGGAAAAGTAAATAGCAAAAAAAATAAAAAAAAAATAGTCAAATGACTTAATACGTGACATACTCTTAATATCAAGTGGATTAAAAATAAAATAAAAAAATTTTAATTAAATAAATAAAAATAAAATAAAAAATAAAAAAGACATACATAATATTGGTATCAAGAGGATAAATAAATAAAATCTCTTAATTAACCTTTTTTAAAAAAAGTAAAAAAGAAAGTATAGTATAAGTGAGTGCCACAAAAAAAAAAAAAGAAATCTTTTTAAATATATATTTTTATAATTTTTAAAAATATTTATTAAATATTTTAAACTAAAAAATTAAATAAACAAATATAAAATTAAAAGGCAAAAAATCAAAAAAAGCAAAGAAAAAAAAACTATATATATATATATCAAATACACTTATACTAAAATTTTTTAATTTTACAAATAAGATTAAGATAGTGATATATATCACTTAATTTATATTTAAAAAATTAAAAAATTAATTTAAAAAAATTAAAAAACATGTTGCCATTTTAATTTCACTTAAGAAATTAAAAAAATTTTATTATTAATATATTTGAAAACAACACGTGACACCATTAGAATTTTGTTAGAGGCGCTTTACCAAAATTTAAGATTTAGATGTGTATGGATTGGATTAGTTATTTTAGAGACTTGAAGTTGATTGGAGCTGTTTTGAAATAAAGAATTGTGCTCCAACCATTAAATCAAATTCTAAGACAAAATTTTAATCCTCTTCAAAACTTTATTGCCGGATAATTAGCTAAATCTACTTAGGCTAAAACCATCCATCTTGTTAAATCATGGACATAGTTTTCTAGGAACCACTTGACGACCATTCCAAGTTATGCTCTGATGAAGCAGTCCAACAAAAGGAATCTCAGACAAGTACTTTGATAATGAAAGACAACTGGAGGAATCTCAAACAATTTTCTTAATGCAATTGAAGTTTATGAAGGCCAAAACCATCGGAGAAAGCAACAATCTACTTATGCTACATCACATCTATGAACTTAAAAGCACTGAAAATCCATACAGATCTAATCAAAGAACAAATCATAGAAACAAACAGATAACATCCTAATTACTATTGCCATCTTCAGGCCTTAGATATGAAGTATAGGAAAGAAATGATTATTTACACTCATATGCATGTTTTGGTTATACATTTGCTCCTGAATGTATTTCCCTGAAAACTCTAAGGAAATACCCTGGGCTACAAAACAACTTCTTATAAGTCAAGGAGGGGGAAAGCTCTTGTAGACAACCTCTCGTCCAAGACCCATCTAATAACTAAAAAGGAAAGAGAAATGGGAGGAGGGGAGAGGTCAAAAAAGGATATACCGAAAAATCACATCAATGAATGAAGCATGATTGCGTTGGTATGGCTAGGCAAAGCTTGATGAGCAGCTCCATCTTCCTTGCAAGTAATCCTCTGTTGTGACACTCCTTTCATTGCTGCTTACAGATAGTGAATCATCCTCCAAGTCTAGCAACGCAAGGTTAAGATGGGATTCAATATTAGTAGGATATACTTCCCCATCAACAATATCAACCTCTTCTGATGCCCTAACTTGTTGCCTTGCCCAATTTGTTGCTTCCTGGTCACCATGTAGGAGCTTCAGGATCTGTAGTCAAAAGAAAATCAATAGGCCAAGAAATGGATCCAAATAAACAAAATGGCAAACCAGGCAAGAAAAAAATGAGAGAGAAAGGTCATTTGAGAGTGAGCTTACAAGGCTAATTTGAGGCCGCATTATAGGTGCGCGTCTAATGCACAAGGTAGCAGCTAAAACCATTCTTTCTATATGATGAAAATCATAGCCACTGCCTAGCTGTGGATCTAGCAACTGCGAAATATTGCCGTCCTTTAAGATTGGCTTTGCCTGGATATTGATATCAGAGCATTACCAATTGTTAAAAACCGAGTCACAAAATAAACCAGATTAAAACAGCATTGTAGTTCGACATTTTATGGAAAATGGGAGAACATAAATGAACATAAAGCATGATGTACTCAAATTATCATTTGTATAAACATCATGAATTACAGAAAAAGACACTGAATGTACTAGTCTTTCTGAATTATATAAACATTGTTTCTGCAAATTTCTAAATTATGTTATGATTGTAAATACCCTCATTTAGTTGAAGATATGCAGAACCATTCTCCTAATTCCATGTTTCAAGAGATAAGGCTCACAGGCAATAGATTTAGATATGAACTCACCCACATAACAAGGCTCTCCTGACCTTTTGGACAGTCATTGTCAATGGGCTTTCTACCAGAAAGCAGCTCTAGGAGTACAATGCCAAGCGCGTAGACATCAATTTTATCACTCATTTTGCCATGCATGAAGTATTCAGGAGCCAAGTAACTGCCACAGACAAGTGTTACCAAGTCTATCTAAAGTGAGTGATAAACTGGAAAATTTCAGAACAAATTACACACCCGAAGGTTCCAGCAACATCTGTGCAAGTCATATGAGACACAGAACTTGAGAGCTGACTAGCAAGTCCAAAATCTGACAGCTGAAGAAGCAGAACAACTAGTAATGAGACCAGAAAGCTTAAAACCAAAAGATAATATTGATACCTGATTGGTTCAACATGATACCTGGGGCTCAAAATCATCAGACAGAAGAACGTTGGAAGATTTCACATCTCTGTGGATCACAGGCTGTTCACAACCATTATGCAGGTAATCAAGTGCTTCAGCTACACCAACTGCCACCTTATATCTCTCCTGCCAGCCAAATGCATTTCTATCCTTCTTATTACCTTGATACAAGAGCAGCCAGTTAGGCTTGAGAACATAGTACATTTAAAATTGTAAACTACAACCAATTCCAGGAAGGAAAAGATTCAGTGTAACAAAATATAAGGTAGTAAAATTGACAAACTAATTACCATGAAGGTTCTCTTCTAGGCTTCCCCTGGACAAGAAATCATAAACCAAGAGCAAATTTTTTTCCTCTAAACAGAACCCAAATAATGACGTGAGGTTTTTATGTTTTAAACTTGTAATGATCTCAATTTCCTGAACAAACTCCTTGACTGCATTCTCAGTTGGCTTAAGTATTTTCACTGCCAATTCCTTGCCATCAGGAAGGCACCCTTTATAAACATGACTGCTGCCACCTTTACCAACCATATTCTCTGAAAAATCACAAAACAATTATCATTAGAATGACCACTCAAAATAGGCCAAACTCAGGATTTTTTTTCATTAACTGGTAATGAACAACAAACCTGGCATGAAGTTAGAGGTTGCTTCCAAAAGCTCTTGGTAACTAAACAATCTACATGAGGATGAGTATTTCTCAGGTAAACTTTGTAGCTCTTCAGGAAAATTGCAAGGAGACAGAGGACAGATAGGCTCATAGCCAACTGGCACAATAGCACCGTATTCTCCATCCAAATCCGAAGAATGATTCTTTTCTTGATCAGAATGGTTTTGCCTTTGATCAGGATAGACAACAGCTGAAGAATGCTGGCTTGGTAATTTTAACACCAATTGGACCACAGATTTCTTTGCAGAAGAATTCTCCGAGTGATGCCGCTTAGGTAGAAACACCCTGCGAAGAAGAGACCAACTAGGTCTCGAACTGGGCAGCTTCCTAACCAGAATGGAATTACCCTCACTCGTTTGGAATGGTACCAAAGCTAACCGATTATCCACACTGCCATTTCCTTGTAATTCTTCCAGCAATTGAGCGTTAGAATTTTCAGGCAATTTCAAGGCTGAAGCACAGGCTACACAACTCTTCTTTAATGTTCTCTGCCTTAAAAATAAACCGTATTTATACGAACAATTGCCGTTTTCTAAATTCAGCTTCCCTGTTCTTGTACTCTTGCGCAAGGATACTAATCGAACAAGACTCTTATTCCGTCGATCATTTTCTGCTCAACCAAATGCCATAGACCAGAATTCAGTATCAGAAACGGAAATTTTCTAAAAATTAAATACAGGAACAAATTAGAACTAAAACTAAAAGCAAAACAACAAGGACTGCCTTGGGATCGGTTCAAGTTTGTCTGAACTGCTTCCCTTTGGAACAAAATTTTCCCATTTTCAACAGCGTAAACCGAGAAACATTTTGGCAATTTTCTGGCGCAATATTTTGCAACTGAAGCAGATGAGTGTATCTGGAGATGGTTCTTGGAAGTTCCCAGAATCAGCTTAGCTGCTTCATGAGACTTGGCTTCCCTCACCAGAATCTTCTTCGCTGATGACCCTCTACAAACTTTGAGCTTCAAATCGACCTGAACAATCTCCCACCAATTTTCCATAATCACTTACTACAACTTTTAAAATCACTACACTATTCAATTCATTTACCTGTTTTAAGTTGCAGAATCCTTCATAAACTGCTAGTATAGAATCAAAAGTCTTAACAAGAGAAAGAATCGATGCCGTGCTTTCTGGCATTGAAAATTTCACCATAGAAATTACTCGTTTAGATTAAAAAAAAAGGAAATATAAAAGGAGAAATGTGAGATGTAAAGAGAATGATACCAGTGGCAGTATCAAGGATGTGAAGGGCAACGACATGATCACCAGGCTGTGCCACCTTGACCAGCGCCCATGTCAGCAATTCCTTGCTCACCCTATCAAATTTGACCCCCACCAACACTGTGGTTCCTCCTCCTTCCCCTTCCTCTGTCTCCCCTTTCATCTTCAAAGCAAAGCGTTGTCGTTTCCTTCCTCAGCTGCAATGGTGTTTGCAGATAACAGAAAATTTTCTTCCAAGGAAAGAGAAACGGAAGAGCGAGAGATAGAGAAGAATAAGAGAAAGAAGCTTCACTTTTTGTCACTGTGGGCTTTGCTTTTTGCCCATCAACTCTCGCTCCGGTTTTCTCTTTTTATTTTATTTTATTTTATTTTTGTGTGTGTGTAATGGAATAATCATGGCTTGTCTTGCCTGCACAACGCACATTGAGTGGTAGTATAACTGTTGGGCAGAGATATTAGGGTGTTTCCGTTAATATTGTAGACGTTGTGGTCAGGTGTGATATAGGCCGTTTGATTGGTCGGGGTTTAGGTGTTGAAAATATTTAGAAGTAGGCTACGTGGGTTTGGACTTTGGGGAAGATGGGGATGGTGGGGAGTTTTATATTTTGCTCATTAAGATCAAATATTTGTTAGCAAATATAAATAAAAAAATAGGTAAAAAATCACAAGAATGATAGAATCGGATAAATAAAAATAAATAAATAAATAAATCAACTTACAGCATAATTACAAAGCGAAGAATCCAAGGAAGGTGGGCAGTTTGTAGTTTCTGTCTTTTTCTGTCCGTCAAGTGCTGGTATTGTAGACACATGTTATCTAGGATACTCCGATTGTGATTGATTTTGGAGATGATTTGGGTATAAATTAAGTCGATTTAAAAATTAAGATTAATTCAGTGAATATTTTATGTAGGCTCAAGTTTGGTCCAATTTTGTTATTGGATTAATTATTTAGGTCCAAATTTTGTATTAAAACTAGAATTTTATGTTGAATCTTGAGTTTCATATTAAAGCTTAAAATTTGTACAAATTTTACATAATCAATTTTGATTAATTAAAGATCAAATTAAAATAAATACATTAATTAAAAATAATAATACAATTAAACAATCAAAAAAATTAATTAAAATTAAATTTTATAAAAAAAAAAAATGAAAGGCTAAAGGGCTGAATGACGACTGCCATAGTAGTAGCTTTTCCTCACTTTTCTCTTTCCCTAGACCTCAATCTCACTTTCCCCGATCTACTTCGCCACTTTCAGCTATCAAAATTTACCTATATGATTTATCTAGTTTATCTGTAACACAAATTGGTAAAATAACAATACCTTAAAAAATACAATAAATCAATGATGTAAGAATAATCCAAGATTGCCAATTACTTTTTTAAAAGAAATTAAATTCCTAAACAAAGGCGTAGGAGAGAAAGGGAGGATATGGGATTTTTAATAAAATTCCAAATGAATTCATATTGGAGAAGAGGATCAATTGGGGAAAAAAAACCCCAAAAATTGAAAACTAGCTCCACACCACCCCAACACCTCACTGACACTAGCTTCGACCTCGACTTTAACCTCAGCACACACCTCCCAATCATCCTCACTTATGTCTTTTGCCTATACTAACTTCGACCTTAGCTTCAATCCCAAACCACCATCACTTATGCCTTTTGCCCACACTAGTTTCGACCTCAACTCCAACCCCAGACCACCTTCACTTGTGCTTATCACCAATCCTAGCCCCATAGCCTTCCTTCTAGCGCCATTGTCAACCATAGCTCAACCCCACACCTATTAAACCCAACTCAGTCGTGCTTCCCACAAAAACCATAACGCAACCCTAGCACCATAAGCCTTGCCCAGCCCTTTACTTTCACGCATTCACAAACTTTAGCACAAACTTGTCCAACCACACCTTTACCACCCTAAGCACCAAGGCCCCAACTGTACCAACTTTCTCACATTTTGCCTATATCTATCAAACCTAACTTAATCATGTCTCCTACAAAAACCCTAACCTAACCTAAACAACAACCATAATCAACACCATAAAAAATACACACCTGTAAAAAAAAAAAAAAAACCCACATGCCCCTAAAGTGAGAACCCAAGGCCAAAAAGACAAGAAAAAAAAATAACAAAAACATTAAAAAAAAAAGAAAACTTTTTTTGGCTAAATATTTTGGAGGCCAATCTAGGAGGTTCAAGCGGTCTTTTAACAAAAAAAGAGTTAGAACAAGGTATATGGGAAGAGGGAAAAATAAATTTTTGGGAGTTTTTCAACACCGGTTATGGTAGCCGACAATGATAACAATAGCACAATGCCAGACTTCAAGCTTGGTATGAAGCTTTAATTCTTCTCTAAAGTTTTTATTTTTTCAGAATAAGGGTTCAAATTTTTTTTTTTTAAAAAAATAGTTACCTTTTATAGCAAAAAAAAAAAAAAAGACCAAAATAATGTCGTTTTTGCTCAAGAGGATCTGCATGTGACTCAACCCAAGGTTCACACTAACCGACTCGGCTACCCATTTTTCCCTTGCCTTTAACCAGTCCACCTAACCGAACTTGAACCAAACCTGAACTGAAGTAGAACCGTCAGATCACTCCAAGCTACCAGACCACTCTAAGCCACCACAAACCACCTAAACCACGCTAAATTGGCCTAGATCGCTCGCGGACCATTGATCAGCATTGACCAGTCGATTTTTGGTAATTTTTTTCATTTTTATTTTTTTAAAATTTTAAATTATTTAAGTTAGTTATTAATGTATATTTATATTTTAAACATTTAGAATAAATGCATATATTTTGGAAAATAGGAAAATTAATGTTTTAAAAATAATAAATTAAGAAAAATGTGTATGAAAAAATATTAAAAAAAGTGTAAAAAAATAATAATCAAAAAATGAAAAATGACAAACAAGTGTAAAAGAATAATAATAATAATAATAAATGAAAATCTCTAATGATGAAATATTAAAAAAGTTCAAGTAGTGATTCCTTAAAATTTTTAAATGAGAATATTTTTCTAAAATACTACTAAAGTAATGGAGTATTTAAAAAAGTATTCAATATAAAGATTTTTCATTTATTTAATTTTTCTAAAAAAATATAATTTAGTAATAATGTAAAAATAAATAAATGAATAAAAAAAAGATGATAAAAAGTAAAAATAACCTTTTTAGTATTAAGACTAATATAATAACACAGTTTATTTGTAATAACTAATCACTTTTGCTTTTAAAAAATAATAATAAGAGTAAATTTTTTCAAAAATAATAATAAAATAAAATTAAAGTTAGAATAAAATAAGAATGATACTAATAAAAGGGAGGAAACAAAATGAAAATCTTCAAAGATGGAATTCTAAAGAAGTCTGAATAGATATTCCTAAGTGAGAAAATTCTTCTAAAATACTATCAAAGTATTAGGGGTAACTAGAAAATTTTCAATAAAAAAATTTTCCTTTCTTTGATCCATAAAAAAAATGATATTAAATATATACAAGAAAAAATTAATAATGATAATGAATCAATTAGACGAGTAAAACAAAATAAGTAATAAAGAAAATATAACATAAGAAAAAATAAATGAGGTGATTGAAAATTATTACATGCATGCCATATGTTGTCATCTACATTTCATACAATAATTTCAAAAGTAACGTGAATTTTCGACAATGGGATTCTTGAAAAATTCAAGTAGTGATTTTCAAAAAATCCTTAAGTAAGAAAATTTTCTAAATTATTGTAGAAATATCGAGGTATTTAGAACAATTTAAAAAAAATCTCTTTTACGTTTTCTCATGAATAAAACTTTTATATAATGCATTAATGTTATAAATAAATCCATGTGCATCATATTCCATTCATGCACACCAATTTTAAAAATAAATAAAATTTTCGAGGATGAGATCTTAAATAAGTTCAAGTTGTGATTTTTTAAGAATCTTTAAGTAAGAAAATTTATATAAAATATCGCTAGTGTACTGGAGCATTTAGTATAATTTTAATAAAGATTTTTCGTTTTTTAATAAATCAAAAAAGAAATTTTTTAATTAAATCATAGGTATCATATATTATGTCATAAATTTTGATTTTTAAAATAGATACAAACTACCAAGGATGGGATTCTTGAGAAATCCAAGTAACAATTCTTGAAAAATCTTTAGATGAGAAAACTCTTCTTAATGCTGCCAAAGTATTGGAATATTATTAGAAAATTTTCAATATGCAAGTTTCTTATCTATTTTCCAAACAAATGACTAAAAATGAAAATGTGTTTTTTATTACAATAAAGAAAATTAATTTTAAGTACCAAAATTAAGATATTTTTGTCAAGATTAAAAGATAACACATAATTAATTTTATTGTTTTTACAAGCACCGTAGGGGTACTAATCCTTCCTATCACGTAATTGAATCCCGAGCCCAAATTGGTTTCGTTGACCCAAAAATTATCTTTTTAATAAATTTTAAGATTTTATTAAAAAAAGTTAGTTTTAATAGGAGATCAATCATACCTAACTTAAAAAGATTGGTGGCAACTTCATATGTTTTCAAAATTTGTCTAACGATCCTTAAAACCATTATGATAGCTTAGCAACTCTACTGGAGACATTATTTTTTTAAGAAAGTCAAGCCAAAAATTAATAATGTGTTATCTTTAATTTTAGTTTAATGGTCTTAATTGGTATTTAACCTTAATTTTCTTAATCTTAATTTTTTAATAATACTAATAATAATAATGATAATAAAAACTTGTTTTTCCTTTTAACCATGTCATTTATTTTACGCTTCGTATTTATCATTATTGTTATTATGAGGCACTTAAAATAAGGATTATGACACTCTGTTCCCTTATTCACACATGACACATTCATATAATGCATGAGTTTTGTACTTGAACTCTAACCCTTTTAGGATGGAGTAAAGTACTTATACTCTCGTAAGGTGATAACTTAAAAAATAGCAAACAAAATACTCCCACTCAAATTAAATCCTTTTCTTTTGTAACTTATAATGGGAAAAGAACGAGGTGTCTTACAAGTTTTACGTAGACACGAGTAAGGAACAATTTGGAAACCTCTGATATCCGAATAAATCTAAGCAAAGTATATAGTAAGCCATAAGGGCTGAACCTAAATGGAGCCATACCTACCCTTTTTGTAGATCATCTTAAAGAATTAAGGCAAGCAAGAGAACACTTGTATTGTAATGTTTTTTTTTAAAAGAAGTCATAAATGTGTGCGTTTATATTTGTTTTAATTTTTAAAAGAAATTTTTGGTCTTATCCCTTTTTTTTTTCTAAAAATAAAAGAATGACCTTCCCTTTTACCTTTCTGTTTCAAGCTTTTATTATTTCATTATTCCCAAAAGTTTTGCTTATTATTATTTTTTTCTTTATTTTTTTTCCTTTTCAAATTTCATATCATATCCTTATTTACTAACTTATCAATTTTTTTTCTTTTTGTGTTTTTTTAATATAAATTACACTGGCATACTACAATAACACAGTAAGGTATTTGCTCTAAGACATATTTTAATCAAGTTTCTTTTCATGGATCCCATAATGTTACAAATTTGTTTTTCGTCAATGAGTGCTCCATGTGAGTCATATAATAAGATGTATAAATGGTCTAAGAAAACCCAACAAAAGGAAGGGGATTGCTTATCTATCGATTATGTATCAGGATTGCTTGAAAAAATGCATCTAAATCTTACACAAAATAATTTAGAGGATTTGGCTACTATATGGGGTTTGATAAGTGAAGTGAGAAAAGAAAAGTCATATGAGAAATGTGGGTAGATCACATTTCTTGTCTTAGTAGTAATTGTGAATAATTAATTATAGCTACTATCTAGTTTTTAAACCCATCATATAAATGTTTCATGTTTAACGAAGAGGATTTGACATTGACTATCAAATAGTATTTGATTCTAATGGGTTTGGAACTTGACTATCCCGATAAAATATATGTCAACAAACCAAAGTCAAGGCACCATAAAAAGATTAGCCAAATTGATGGAAATGAAGATAGAGGCCATGGACGCTTTAACAAAGGACAAAGGCAAATGTGCTAAGTTACCTTAGCATTTCTTCTAGGATTTCATTTTGGGACACTTGAAAGATGACCAAGGTATGGCAGTAATTACGTTAGCAATTTACAGCATGGTGATCTTTTCAAAAACTTTGGAGTACGTTGAACTCGTAGTGATTGATCTATTTGAATAAGTTGAAAGTCAGACAATTAATCCTATTCCAAAAATCTTAGTTGATACCATTAGGTCATTGAATTTTTGTTACCAAAATGGAAGGCATTTTATAGGGTGTGCGCAGTTATTATTTGTCTGGATAAAAATCCATTTCATATGCTAAAAAAATGTTTTTTTCAGGCCTTATTTTTGAAATAGAGCCCTATTAAAGAATTTTGCCAAAGCCAATGGCCAGCATTGAAATCTAAAGAATGGGTAATGTTTTTTCAAAGACATACCAGTGATCAGGTCAAGTGGATGACACCATGGATGCCTCATGTGCCTATGTTATGTTGAGGATGAAATGAGCCATAGGTACTACTTTTGGAGCTATGGGGAATGATCAGTTACACCCCACTAATAGTGCTAAAGCAATTTGGTGCAAAATATTTTGTTCTTATAACACATGGACTCATTCAAGTAGAATTTGTTTATGGAGAAACAAGCTCGTTAAGAATAACAAAATACTCTATTAAGGTATGGAAAAACACTCAGAAGCTAAAATTAAAACCTCTTATCGACAAAGTTATTCTCGATTACTCAATTTGAAAAGTAAAACATTCTAGATATATTATGTTCCTTCTAGATGACTCTCTTTTCAACAAGTTAACCGTTGGGCAAAGGAACTATTATAAGATGTCGAGCTCATCAAATAAAAACTTGAAGTAAAAAAAAATGAAAAAAAAATTTAAAACTCCAAGAAAAAATGGGACAATTGAGGTATGTAACGGAAGCTCGAGAAAGTAGACTAAAAAAGGTAATGCAAGATCGAAACATGGCATAAAATGACCTAAAGGATTTGCATCAAGAAAATAAAAAGATGCAAGTCCAACTGAAGAAGGGAAATGGTGTCAAACTTGGTGGCAGATAGCATAGAGAGATGATTGAACTTAAGAAAAGATACAATTTTGGAAGGACAAAGCCAAAGAAAAGTGAGGAAAAGGCTATTAGGATTTCTTAGGAACAATAAAATTGGAAGAATGTGTATTCAACAGCTTCAGCAAGGTTAATAGAATGCCAAAAAATATATATATAAGATTAAAGGCCCATATAAAAGATGAAAAAAAAAGCATTGTGAAATGCAAAAAGGGAAATATTCACTTTGCTAGGTAATTCAAAAAATGAAACAACAATTACAAGATCACAAAAACCATATCTCTACAATTATAAAAGAATAAAAAAATAGAGAAGAAGACTAAAGATATACTTGTGACCTCGAAGTGGACACTTGCATGAAGTAGAGGGTAGAAAGTTAAGAAAGGCAACACTGTATAGAGTATCTAGCTAGTCAAATTTGCAAGACAGTGAGAAAAGCAAAAGAAATTGTCAAAAAAGTATAAACTTTGATATAAGAAATCAACCCAACTGGGGGTTATGGGCAGCATCTGTTAGACTTTTTGGTTAAAGCTAAAAATCATTACAAGCAAGTTAAATGTTTCTACAATTACAATTCTAGAATGATAGGCTTTATGTTATCAAAAGTTGTTCGGAATCAATGAAAAGTTCTAGTGTTTGAAATGTGTCATGGAGTAAATACCTTTTAATGCATTCATACATACATTGTGCATATTTTTTTTCTTAATACTTATCTCATTAAAATGGTGTTTTTTTAAGAAAAAAAAAAGTTAAAATGAGAATTTTTCTTTCACAAAAATAATATGGCATCCTAATTTTTCAAATTGTGGTAATAAAGGTTTAAAGATAGCTTAACCATGAAAGTACCCATTTGCTCATCACTCATACAATAAACATTCATAGATCAGAACAATGGAAAACGAGTAAGCAGCCAAGATAGAAAGAATGGAAAAAGCTCAAGAAGATATACAAGAACAGATGACTGAAATGTAAAGAGATGAGAAGGCAAATGATAGAGTTAAGGGAGTTGATGAAGGGCATGGCTAAAGCTAAAACCTTTGTTACAAGGGAGAAAAATTAACCTTAAGAAAATAATAATGTTAGAAAAGAGCTGCTTTACCCACTCGATTTTACACCACCTCATGTTCGAGCTTCTCAACTAGTGTATGCACTACTTATGGGTGGATAACCTTACCCTTTCATAAATACAACTCTGTCGACTAACCAACAACAAAATCACAGATAATTTAGGCAAATTAAAAAGTGTGGTCTTGTTGATCCAATCTTCATTTCGAACCTGGATGACCCCAAGGAGCAAGAGAAATTAAGAGGCATATTAAAGTCAGGAGAGAAAGATAAGATTCAACATAAATATAACTTACTAGAAGAAAAACTAAAAGCTATAGAATGAAGTGATACCTTTGGAAGTATCGATGTATGAACTCAGCTTAGTCCGTAATTTAATAATTTCATTGAAGTTTAAAACTCTTAATTTTGAGAAGTATGATAAAACTAAATCCCATCGGCTCATTTCACAATATTCTATCATAAAATGGTAGGTCATGCAAAAAATGATAAGTTGTTGAACCGCTATTTCTAAGATAGCCTTACTAGGTTTATGACTAGATAGTATGTCCAATTAGATAGGAATTATATATATTCTTGGAAAGATCTTCCTAGATCTTTTCTAGGCCAATTCAAACATGTATTGGACATGACTCCTGACAGGTTGTCATTGTAAAACATGAATAAAAGAGCCAATAAAAATTTTAAGGAATATGCCTATAGATGGAGGGATCTTTTCATTCAAAAACAGTCATCTTTGATTGAAAAGAAAACAACAGTGTTTTTTATTAGTACTCTTAAGGCATTATATTATGACAAGCTTGTTGGCAATGTAACAAAAAATTTATTGATATGGTGATTTTTGGTGAAATGATAAAAAATGCCATCAAGATTGACAAGATTGAGATAGGTGATACCTCTAACTCTAAAAAAGTAATGTCACTTAAAAAGAAAAATAGAGAGGTACATACTGTGAACTATGAGAATCAACTGCCTAAAAATTTCATACTATAACACCATATCCAACCTACATGCCTTATTACCTTACCACAAATAATATTTTTTGAGGTCTATACCCATATCAATCGATACCATAATTGAGGTTCTTAAAGAATTTTTATGCTCACATGCCCATTTATACCCCTGCACTTGTAACCCAACCTTTTATTCACCTAAGTAGCTCAATAAGCAATCTTAAAGGGCTATAAGCCACTCAAAAGAAAACTCTCATTGACCTTATTCCCATATCTTTACATTAATCTACTCCATCGACTAGTAGCAAACCATTTCATTGTACCTTTTTCTATAGAGCCTTTGAAACCTCTATAGCTAAATAGTATGATCTAAATGCTCAATGTGATTGTCACGAAGGGATTACAAGCCATTTCATAAAACATTGCCTAGCTCTTAAGTACAAAGTGCAAAATTTGATCAAACTAATAAAAAGCCAAATGTCAATGAAAATCATTTACTAAACCACATCGAGTCAACAATCAACGTAATATATGGTGATATGTTAGGGCATGTTAAGAGAAACATTGATGAAGTTAAAACCCCAATGAGTTAAGTGTTTGAAAGCTTGTTCAAAGTCAATATGCTTCATCCAATTCTTTTAGAATAAAAGACCTATCATGAAGATTATGATTCGGCTCAAACTTGTATTTATCACATGAATGTAGTAGGACATTTTATCCAAAATTATGGTGTGTTTTGCCCAGTGTTGCAAACAATGATGGATTCATCCTTGGTAGGTTCTCTTAAATAGATGACCAAGACTTAATGAATGTAATATAAGAAAGACTTTTAAGGAACATGTCTTTCAAGTTTGTGCTTAAGCTAATGACTATTTTCTGTAATGAAAATCCAAGTTTGGCAAAAGAACAACCTATTTTTTTACCCATGATGAATGCAACAGAAAGAAGATCTTCAGGGAACATGTTTTTTAAATTTATGTCTAAATCAGTGACTATTTTTTATAATAAAAATCCAAGAGAGTAGCTTATTTCTTCTCTTATAAGACTTTTAACAATTTAAGTTCCTAATTTATTCCCTTGCCAAAATGATAAAGTAATGCCATGAAAATATGATTGCAATGTTATAGCAGAAAGATTAAATGACTATCAAGTTACAAGTAACCTAAATGCCAATAGCATTAAAAATATAACTAGAGTGGGTGGAACAACATGAAGTGGAAGGTGTTATAATCTAAAATTGTTAAAAAATGCTTTAAAAAAAGCTAAAAAAAAAAGAAAAATTATTGGACGAAGGAGAAAAAACTCATCATTTAGTGGCTTAAGATGCATAGTATAAAGAACATGTCACTGAAAATGAAGCGATGAGATTTTGAAATTAATCAAACATAATGAATACAATGTGGTGAAGCAACTGAATAAGATACCTACTCGAATTTCCCTATTATCACTATTGTTGAACTCTGAACCGCATCAAAATATCTTACTGAGAGTGCTAAATCAAGCGGATGTAAACCATAACATATCTATCAAAAATGTCAACCATATTATGGGAAATATCTCTAAATTCATAACTTTCAATGAAGATGAAATTCCATTGAAAGGTAGAGGCAATACTAAAGCCCTTCACATCACTACCAAATACAAAGGCCACATCCTAGCTAAGGTTCTTTTTTATAATAGCTTTTCAATCAATGTCATACCTATGGTCACACTAACAAAGTTACCCATTGATGCATCATACATGAAGACAAGTCATATAATAGTGAGGGCTTTTGATGGATCTCATAAGGAAGTGCTAGGAGATATAAAGATACTGATGCAAACAAGGTCATGTATTTTCTTTGTGGAATTTCAAGTCATGGATATTTCACTGTCTTATAACCATCTATTGGGGTGACCATGGATTCATATAATAAGCGCCATCCCATCATCCTTGCGATAGAAAATAAAGTTCATAGTTGAAGATTAACAAATTTATGTTTTTAGAGAATAAAACATACTGGAAACTAAACCTATGAGCACTTCATACGTAAAAGCTGTAGAAAAGGCATTAGAGTGCTCTTTTAGATCTTTTGAATTTATCAATGTAACTTATGCAGGAGAAGGATCAAAGGTGCCTACTTCATGCCTATCAAATACAACAGGGATGGTTATTAAACAAATAGTGGGTAAATGATGGCATGCTAGATATGGCCTCGAAAAAAAATTTACAAGGTATTAAGGAGCCACTAAGGATATTTGAAAATAAAGAAAGATTTGGAATAGGATTCAATGTCACTACTGCAGGAAAGAAAAAAGCCATGGCAAAAAGATAGAAAAAAGATTGACCCATTTTAAAGGATATGAACAAGAGTGTGAGAAAATGATTATCCCTTTATGATACATTTTACTCAAGTGGATGTATTCATCTTGATTCACCAAAAGAGCCAATGTTGAACATGAAATAAGCTTTTTCTAAACTTTATATCCATATGTGGGTGATGAAGCGACAATAGTTCAGAAAAAAAAAAACCTTTCATTTATGTAGGTCCCTTCGGTGAAGAGCTGAACAATTGGATGATAATGAAGTTGCTAGTTATCCTTAAATCTTTTAAAAAGTAATTTAGTGAGTTAATTTCCCTAATGCTTCTACCCAAGAGCGTTTGGAGGTCTTTTATGTATGGCATAGCTTTCCTTTATCATTTTAATAAAATGACTAATGTTTTGTATTTCCATTTCCTCTTTCATTTCATTCATTCAAAATTACAATTTTTTTTCTTATCTTGTATGCCTATATCCTTTTAAGTTCACCCATTTTTAGGTTTTTAAATAATGAATATGAAGATAATCATGACAATAATTCAAGATTTGACTTTGAAAAATCTATTCATATTGATGAACTCGATAATGAAAAAGATTCGGATGAGTACAATATGTCCCTTAATTTTTTAAAACTAATGAAATAAGATAGGAAACAAATTGAACCTTATGAGAAAGCTATAGATGTAGTTAATTTAAGTAATGAGAAAATAAGAAAAAAGTCAACGTGGGTGCATCCCTTCCATCCACAAAACAAGGAAAGCTAGAAGAGTTACTTTGTGAGTTCATTGACGTGTTTGCATGGTTATACCAGGATATGCCAAGACTCAGTTCAAATATTGTGGAACACCAATTGCCATTAAAACTAAATGCAAGCCAGTGCAACATAATTTAAAATGCATAAAACCTAACATGCTATTAAAAATTAAAGAAAAAGTGAAAAAATAATTTGATGCAAGCCTTTTGAAAGTTGCTAGATACCTGGAAGGTGTAGCTAATATAGTCTTAATTTCTAAGAAAAATGAAAGTTCGAATGTGTGAGGACTATAGAGATCTGAATAGGGCTAGTACAAAAGATAATTTTTCTTTACCCTATACTAACACTTTCGTGGATAATACTACAAGGCATTTCACATTCTCATTCATGGATGGTTTTTCATATTATAACTAGATTAGAATGGTCCCTACTGATATTAAAAAAAAATCACATTTGTTACCATGTGGGGCACGCTTTGCTACAAAGTTATGCTTTTTGGATTGAAAAATACATAAGCTACTTATCAAAGAGTGATGGTAATGCTTTTCTATGACTTAATGCATAAAGAAATAGAAGTGTATGTAGATGACATGATTGCAAAATCTTGTAAGGGAGAAAATCATGTTACCAATCTCAAAAAGCTATTTAAAAAATTATGAAAGTACCAACTCAAGCTAAATCTAACTAAATGCATGCTTAGTGCTAAGTTAGAAAAACTGTTGGGGTTTGTTATTAGTGAAAAGAGCATTGAAGTTGACTCGAATAAGATACTTGCCATTCAAAACATATCTCTTCCACACATACAAAAAAAAATAAAAAGTTTTTTAGGAAAGTTGAATTACATCTCCTACTTTATCTCTCAACTCACTTCCAAATGTGACATAATTTTCAACCTGTTTTGAAAACATGACCCCAGCAAATGGTATAAGAAGTGTCAGTGCGCCTTTGAAAAGATTAAAAAATACTTGTCAAATTCATCGGTGTTGGTATCGCCCGTTATAGGAAAATCGTTAATTTTGTATCTTATAGTGCATGATCATTTTATGGGATGTGTGTTGGAACAACAGGATAAAATGAGCAATAAAAAATAGCCATTTATTATTTAAGTAAGAAATTCACCAAATATAAGTTTAAGTATTCTCAATTAGAAAAGATGTATTACGCATTAGCATGGATAGCCCACAGGCTTAGGCATATATGTTATATCATATTACTTGACTGATAGTAAGATTAAATCCTCTTAAGTACATCTTTGAGAAACCATAATTGTCAGAGAGGTTAGCGAGATGGCAAGTCATGGTTTTTGAATATGATATTGTATATGTTGCACAAAAGGCAATCAAAAGAAATGTGATAACTGAATTTCTAGCAGAACGGGGAAAAGATGAAAAAGGTGAACGGATAGAAAACCATAGAAAATGTTTTTTGATGAAGCTTTTAATACTTTGAGGCATATGATTAGAGTAGTTCTAATATCTCCTGATGGAAATTACTATCCAAGCACTGCGAAATTGGATTTTAATTGCACCAATAACATGATAGAATACAAAGCATGCATAATAGGCTTGCAGATGGCAATCAAGAAAAAGATTAGAATGTTAGAGGTATACGAGGACTCAGCCTTGGTAATCTATTAGCTATGAGGTGAATAAGAAACAAGAGATTCATGATACTAAAGATATGTGACAGATTTGATCAAGCAATTTGAGAGGGTCTAATTTTGGGATATGGCTTGAAAACATATTCAGATGACAGATGCTTTATCCATATTGACCGTAATGTTCAAAGTGAGTGATAAAGTAGAGATCTAACTTATCTAATTAAATGTACAAAGATTACTGGCATACTGCTCAAGTGTTGAAGAAGAGGTTGATGGTTTGCATTGGTACTATGACATCATGTAATATGTCAAGCACCAACAATCACTAGAACATGTGTCAAAAAATGAAAAATGAATTATCTGAAGATTGGCTATGGGATTTTTTTTTGACAAAAAAATTTTATACAAAAGAAATTGAGATCAAAAGTTATTGAGATGTATGAATGTAGCCAAAGCAAAAAAGATACTTGAAGAAGTGCATGAAAAAAATTGTGGGGCATATACAAACGGTCATATGATGACTAGACAAATCATAAGAGCGGGCTATTATTGGTTAAAGATAAAGAGAAATTGCATTAACTATGCTAAAAAATGTCATAAATTTTAGATTTATACAGATAAGATTCACATTCCTTTAGTTCCTTTACATATTCTCACATCTCCATGGTCATTCTCTATGTGAGGGATGGATGTGATTAGACCCATCATTCCAATAGCTTCAAATGGGCATTAATTTATCTTTGTGGTAATTGACTACTTCATGAAATATGTAAAAGCAGCTTCTTATGCTAATATGACAAGGACAGTAGTGTGTAGATTTATAAACAAAGAGATAATATATCATTTTGACCTTTTAAAAAATATTGTTTATGATAATGCTTGCAATTTGAATAACAAGATGTTGATAGAGGTTTTTGCTCAGTTTAAGGTTAAGCATTATAACTTGGCCCCATATCACTTGAACATGAATATGGCAGTAAAAGCTGTCAATAAAAATATCAAGAGAATAATAAAAAAAATAACTGATACTTATAAGGATTGACATGAAAAGTTACCTCTTGCATTGCATGCTTATAGGACATTAGTATGCACATCTATTAGGACAACTTCTTCTTCGCTCGTATATGGAATGGAGGTCATGTTGCCAATTGAAGTGGAGATTCCCTATTTAAGAGCCTTGATGGAAGTGGAGTTAAAGGAAAGGGATTGGGTTTAAAATCACTATAAATAATAGAACCTTATTAAAGAAAAAGGCTCACAACTTTTTGCAATTGTTAGTTGTAAAAAAAAAAATGATACGAGCACATGATAAAAAAATTTAAACTAGGTACTTCCGTGAAGGAGAATTGATTTTAAAAAAGATCCTTCAAAATCAGCATGATAATCTAGGAAAATGGACATCAAATTGGGAGGGTCCATATTTGGTCAAAAAAGTTTTTTTGGGTAGAGTGTTGATCTTGGCATAAATGGATAGAGATGCTTACCAAACCCGATAAATTCAGACATAATGAAAAAGTACTTGAAAAAAAGACAGAGAAAGGAAAAAAATTAAATAAAAAGAATAAAAAATGAAGAAAAATCAATAAGGACTCATATTGAAAACCCAAAAAAGATAATTTAAATCGAAAGAAAGATCTAAGTTAAAAACCCTAAAAGGTAGCTTAGATGCGAAGGGATATCAATTTTCAAATATAGGGGTAATGTCTAGTACTATGAACTCGAAAAGATCAAATGCATTGATGGAATAAACCTAAAGAGAAAGAATTTTGGAATCTTGTTCATGATTAGTATTCATTGTCTAAACATTGTTTCCTCATTTAAATTTTATACCAGTAACCTTTTGAAAGTACCTACTTGTTTGAATATCCACTTGTTTAAGCTCTTAACCTAACATTTCCTTGTACTCTCTTATAATGAATACACATATTTCTCTAATTTGTCTTGCTTTCTAATACTTTGCATTCCTATAAATAAAGGAAATGGTGATTCATCACATTGGTCATGAAAGTTGAAATTGTGATAAATGGTTGATAACACTCATAAAAGGTATTGCATTGCTTTGCAAAAGTCGAGAATGACAAAAAAAAGAAAAAAAGACAGGGTTTGGAAAAATGCCCACATTCAAAATCATCAAGCTAAAGTAAAAGCTTATTGCAAGTGATATCGGATAATGATGTTGGCAAATAATCCTTCCAATTCACAAGGAATCAGTTCTTAAAATTTGCAAATTAGTTTCAAATTGGTTGTTTTTTAAGACCAAAAGATGAAAAATAAAAAGGATTGACTTAGAAAACCTTGTTACCACAATTTGGATGCATAATATTGGTTTCTAATAATACTTGCATTGAATGTATGGCATTCATTGCATTCATGGATTGTATTTTGAAAAAAAAAAAAAGAGAAACGAAAAAGAAAAAAACAAGAATTTGAACTTTGGATTTTTAAGGTTAAATGCTTCAAGGAAAAGATTGAGGTATAGGAAACAATTCTGGACCAAGCATGACTCGTGGGACCCTTGGGTCATAATGTCACGAATTATTTCAAATAAAATATTTAAAGTTCCAAAACCTCTATTTATGGGGAGTCATTCCAAGCAAGATTTTTAAAATTTCAAAACCTCTGTTTATAGGAGTCATTTCTAGCAAGATTCTTAAAGTTCCAAAGCTTCTGTTTATGGGAAGCCATTTCAAATAAGATTTTTAAAATTTCAAAGCCTCTATTTATGGGAAGCCATTTCAAATAAGATTTTTAAAATTTCAAAGCCTCTATTTATCGGGAACCATTTTTAGATGAGATTTTTAAATTTTCAAGACCTTTGTTTTCAAATGAGATTTCTTTAGATCGGATTTTGGAATCTTAAAACTTTTGTTTACAATGAATCCCCTCATAAGTAGCATTTTTAGACTCTTATATTAAAAAAAAAACAAAACAAAACAAGCAAAAACAAAAAAACACAACTAAAAAAAAATAAAAAAAGTAAAAAAAAGAAGGAAAAAGGAATCCATTTGGTCATTGGCCAAGACAAAATGGATGTTTTAGTCTTTGTCCTATTCTTGATTTTCAGTAATATGCAAAAAGAGACAACTGTAAATACCCATTTTGTTTAGGATAACCTGATCATGATTGATTCTGAAAACGATTTAAGCATGGATTGGGTCAATTTAAAAATTAGGACTAGATTTAGTTATAGTTTTAAAATATTTCATGTGGGCTCAAGCCTGGTCCAATTTCATTATTGGGTTAATTATTAAGGCTCAAGTTTCTTTATAAAAACCCAAATTTCATGTTAAAGCTTGAATTTTGTGTTAAAACCAAGGTTTTGTATTAAAGCCAAATTTTGTCCAAAATTTGCATTAAATCCCGGATTCAAGTTTGATTTGATTAATTAAGGACCAAATTAGAATAAATACAATAATTAAAAAATAATAATACAATTAAACAATAAAAAATTAACAAAAGTTAAATTTTATAAAAAAAAAAAGTGAAAGGTTGAAGGGTGGCTGCCATCGTAGTAACATTCCCTCACTTTTCCCTTCCCCCAAATCTCAAGCTCACTCTCCCCAATCTGCCTTACCATTTTCAGCTATTAGAATTTACCTATCTGATTACTTGATTTATCTATAACACCAATTGGTAAAATAACAATGCCCAAAAAATGTAGTGGATTAGTGCTACAAGAACAATCCAAGATTGCTAATTACTCTTTCTAGAGGAATTAAATTCCTAAATAGAAGCATGGGGGAAAGAGGAAAGATTTATGATTTTCAATAAAACCCCAAAGGAATTCATGCTAGAGAAAAGGACCAGTTAGAAAAAAAACCCAAAAAATTGAAAAGTAGCTCCACACCACCCCAACACCTCACCGATACCAACTTCAACCTCGACTCTAGCCCCAGCACACAATACTTATGTCCTTTGCCCACACCAATTTTGGCCCCAGCTTCAACCTTAAACCACCATCACCTGTGCCCTTTGCCTATATCGGTTTCGGCCCTAGCTCTAACCCCAATCTGCCTTCACCAGTGCTTGTCACCAATCCCAACATATAGCCCTCATTCTAGTGCCATTGTCACCCTTAGCTCAATCTCATACCTACCAAACCCAATTTAGCCGTGCCACCTATAAAACCACAACCCAACTTTAATGTTATAACCTCTCAGCCAGCCCTTTACCTTTATGCATTCATTAGCCTTAACACAAACCCATCTAGCTGCACCTTTACCATCCGAAACACAAAAGCCCCAACCGTACCAACCTTTCCCACATTTCACCTGAACCTACTAAACCTAACTCAGCCGCACCTCCAATAAAAACCTAACTCAGATAATAACCATAATTAACAACATAAAAAAGACCTAACCACAAAAAAAAACAACCACACACCCTTAGAGTTGGAACCTAACACCAAAAGAAAAACAACAAACATAAAAAAAAAAAACATTTTTTTAAAAATATTTTGGAGATCGATCTAGGATGTTCAAGAGGTCTTTTAGCAAAAAGAGGGTCAGAATGGGGTAAAAGGGGAGGAAAAAAGTTTTTTTGTGTTTTTGAGAGTTTTTTGACACTAGCTATAACGACTGACAATAACAACAGTAATAGCAGACGTGGTAGCACAGTGTCAAATTTCAGGCTTGGCAGGAAGCTTTATTTCTTCTTTGAAGTTTTTTTTTTTTTGAAGCAAGGGTTAAAATGTTAAAAAAAAAAAAGTTACCTTTTATAGCAAAAAAAAAAGACCAAAACGATGCTGTTTTTATGTAGGAAGATCCATGCGTGGCTTGTGACCTAACCCAAGGTCCGCGCTAATCGACTTCACTACCTGTTTCTCCCCAACCTTCAACCAGTCTATCTGAACTAGACCTAAACCGGAATAGAATGGTCAGATCGTTCCAAGCCGCGATGAACCGCTTGAATCGCACTGAACTGGCATAGACAGCCCGTGGACCGTTGACCAGCATTGACTAATTGATTTTTGGTCATTTTTTTAATATTTTAATTATTTAAGTTGGTTATTAATACATATATCTATTTTAAATATCTAGAATAAATGCATATATTATAGAAAATAAAAAAATTAATGTTTAAAAAATAATAAATTAAGAAAATATGTATGAAAAAAAATAAAAAGTGTAATAATAATAATAATAAAAAAAGAAAAATGACAAACAAGTGTAAAAATAATAATAAAAATAATAACAATAATAATAATAATAATAATAATAATAATAATAATAAATGAAAATCTCCGATGATGAGATATTAAAAAAGTCCGAGTAATGATTTCTTAAATCTCTAGATAAAATTTTTTTTCTAAAATATTACAAAAGTAATGAAGTATTTAAAAAAATATTCAACACAAATATTTTCCATTTATTTAATTTTTCAAAAAATATATATAATTTAATAATAATTTAAAAATAAATAAATGAATAAATAAAAAAAGATATGATAAAAAGTAAAACTAACCTTTTTAGTATCAAGACTAATATAATAACAAAAAGTTTATTTGTGATGACTAATCACTTTTGTTTTCAAAAAATAATAACAATAAGAGTAAAATTATTTTTTAAAAATAACAAAATAAAATTAAAGTTAGAATAAAATAAGAATGATAATAATAAAAGGAAGGAAACAAAATAAAAATCTCTGATAATGGGATTCTTAGGAAGTTCGAGTAAATATTCTTAAGAAATCCCTAAGTGAAAAAATTCTTCTAAAATATCACCAATGTATTGGGTACCTAGAAAATTTTTTATAAAAAGATTTTCCTTGCTTAGGTCCCTTAAAAAATAATAAAAAAATATATAAGAAAAAATTAATAATAATAAGGAATCAATTAGATAAGTAAAACAAAATAAGTAGTAAAGAAGATATAACATAAGGAAAAATAAATGAGGTGACTGAAAATTATTGCAACATATCATATGTTGTCATCTGCTTTTCATACAATAATTTCAAAAGTAACATGAATTTTTGACAATAGGATTCTTGAGAAGTTAGAGTAGTGATTTTCAAAAAATCCTTAGGTAAGAAAAATTTTCTAAATTATTACCGAAATATTGAGATATTTAGAATAATTTTCAAAAAAAAAAAAAACCCAACAATTTTAATCTCCCTTCTTACTTGCCCTCACCCAAACCCATCACGTACCAAGGCCTCACTAGCACCAAGTTCCACCCATACCAACCTCACTACCAAACACATTAGAGCTCACACAAATCACCAACAACCCACCCTTCACTCCAGCTAAACCGACCTCCATTACCACCAGAAAGCAACAAGCCATGCGTCAATACAACCCTCATCAGCCCCTTTAAAATAAAAAAAACAACTTCCTTGTCCAAAGAATCATTCAATTAATACAAAAATCAATCAATAAAAAAATCAACAAACCAGCTCTTATGAGTTGATACCACCACCACCACCATTGCCCCTTTAATTTGCCATTGTCATTAGCCTCATTGATCTCTCTTAATTGAAACCCTTACCTAGATTAGCCTATAGCCTTACCATCGCCTACTGCCATCACAACCCCTCTTTACCTAGCCTTGTCCACTAACCCAACAACTTCAGAGCCATAGAACCCCAGCCAAGACTCTAGCCCTTAGCACTAACACCAGTAACTACTGCCCAAATTGGCCCTACACAGCCCCATACACCACCCGATCAACCAATAGAACTTAAAAAAAAAAAAACCTAAAAACCCACAAAAAATAATCCCATTTGCGGCACCTCACTTAGACCTAAAACCTCCCTTTCTATACCAATCTTTGATAGAACCCTTAATCGACCCTTGCACATCCCAAATCTAGCTTTCACCCCAAAATTGAAGGGCTACATCCCTACTAACAACCATAGCCTAAAACCATAAACCTTTTAACTCTATTATGCCAACCAACAGAAAAAAAAACTTACAATAGTCTAAAAAAATTTACAAAAAATACAACATATAAAAATGCAATCCCCTGATAGGGAACCAGTGTCATAGCCAAAATCGTCATATCGAAAAAATAGTTACAATTTATACAAAAAAATAGAAGTTTTGGTTGAAGAAGAAAAGGAAAAATTATCACAGTTGCATAAGAAGGCATGATTGGTGAAAAGGAAAAAGAAAGAAATGTAGCGACAGCGAAAGGAAGAAAGAGAAAAGGAAAAAAAAAGAGGAAAGAAAAAAAAAAGAAGAAGAATCGATGCCAGTAATTAAGGTTTTTTTTTAGGAATGAAAAGTTCTTTTTTAAGATCAAAGGGAAAATGATTTAAAAAATGAAAGCTTTTATAGTGGAATAATAATAAAAAAATTAAGCGGGTCAAACCTACCCGGCCTTATTTGTGCAACTGTCTGACCCACTTGAAAGTTTGAATCGACCCATTAACCAAGTGGCCCGCAACCCAAACTAGGCTTAGCTTTTGTTTAAGCTTGATTGCATTGTTGGATTCAACTTTTTAATAGGCCATAGATAAGACCCAAAGTTCAACCCCCATGCTTTCAATTAGGTTAGATTAAACTTATGATAAATTTATTTTAACTTAACTTAGTTACTTATTTATTTATTTATTTTCATGCATTTTTTTATTTAGATATATATTTAATTATTTTAAATTATTGATAAAAAATAAATAATAATACTTATATTTATATTTTTTGATTAAATCAAAATTAACCTTGTGAAGTTATGCTTATAAATGTAACAAAATTAATTAAATGAAAGTTTCGATGATAGGACTCTAGAAAATTCTAGTAGTGATTCTCGAGAATTTTCTAGGCAAGAAAAAATTTCTAGAAATTACGAAAGTATTGAAATTTTAGAAACTCTTTTCAATATGAAGATTTTTATTTTTTTTAATTTGATTTTTTTAAGAAATAAAAATATAAAATATTTATAAGAGTATGCATTTTTTGAGAAAATAAATTTATTTATGTATAATTATATTATTGTATAACTTTTAAATATTATATTAAAAATATAAATAAACTATAATAAAAATTTCGAGGATGAAATCCTAAAAAAATTTGAGTAGTGATTCTTTAGGAATATCTAGGTAAAAAAATTTATTTAAAATACCGCTAATGTATTGGAGCATGTAAAAAAAATTTTCAATGACTATTTCTCGTTTTAGTATAAAAATAAAGTTTAGAAAATATTATTTGATATTCAACAATCTGTTTATTAAATATAAATTTTAATGATAAATATGAATTGCTGAAGATAGGAATTTTGAGAATTTCAAGTACAATTTCTTAAGAATTCCTTAGGTGAAAAAGTTCTTATTAATATTGCCAAAGCATTGAAATATTTTCAAAAAATTTTCAATATGCAAGGTTCTTATTCATTTTTCATAAATAAAAAAATACTAAAAAAAATAACAAAATAAAAATATTTTTTTTACAATAAAAAAAATTAAATTTTAAATACCAAAATTAAGACCATTTTTGTCAAAATTAAAAGATAATACATAATTAATCGATACTATTTTAAATGGGCACTCTGGGAGTACTAATTCTTTCTTATGCATAATCGACTCCCAAACCCAAACTATTTTTGCAACCTAAAAATTATTTTTTTAATAAATTTTAAAATTTTATTAAAATGATAAGTTTTAATATGTGACCAATCACATTTAGAAAAAAAAAATATTGTTGGCGATTCTTTTTTTTTTTTTCAAATTTGTTTAGTGGGGTGAAAAATACCATTACGACAGCTTGACAACTCCACTAGGTATTGAATTTTTTTAGAGAGTTAGGCCAAAAATTAATTATATATTACTGTCAATTTTGATTTAATGGTCTTAATTGATATTTAACTTTAATTTTTTTTATTTTGATTTTATTTTTTTAAATAAAGATAAAAATAAAAAAATTCACATGCATTTCATTTAAATTATGTTATTTGTCCATTATTTATTATATATATATATATATATATTATTCTTAATAAATTATGAGGCATGTACGATAGAAATTATGATGTCATTTTCCCTCACACACACGATGACATATTTTTTATCATGCATGAGCTCTATACTTGAACTTCATCTTTTTTAAGAAAGAGTAAAGTACTTATGCTCTTATAAAGTGATAACTTCCGCAATGGCAAGTGAAATACTCTCACTCAAATTAAACTTTTTTTATTCCTTACCTATAATGGGTGAGGATCAAAGTGACTTACTAGTCTTGCATAGATACCAGTAAGGAACAATTTAAAAGCCTTTTAAACGCGATTAAATTCAAACCAAGCATATAGTAAACCATAAGGGCCAACCCTAGGTAGAATCGTGCCACTATTTCATGAAATTACCCAGATTAGGGCACGACAGAAACATCCTTATACAATTTTTTTTAGGTGCAGAATAGTGCAAATAAAACTAAAATTTTGGAAAAAAAAAAAAAAAGAGAAAAAGTGTTGGTAATCTTATATGCTTGTTTTTTCATAAAAAATATTTTCTTGAATTATTCTTAAAGCCTTTTTAGACAAATAAAAAGCAAAAACATGAAGAAAAGAGAGATTTTACCTTTTTTGTTAAATTCCAAATTTTCTTTTGAATTTAAAATCAAGTTTTTATGTAATCATTTTGTTTTTATGTTCTTAGATTTAAAAAAAAAATAAAAAAGAAGTTTTAAAACTAACCAAGCTATTTAGTAGGCCTTGCAAAAATATCCAAGCAACAAAACCTGAAATAAAACGACACATCCAATAAAAATGTTTTGGTGCATATAATTAGTTCTGTGTTTGTTCAAAATTTGCATTTGTGGGAACTTGCAAAAAAGAGAGTTGTGATTTTGAATTTTATCTTTTATAGTTCATTTAATTCTTTTTGTGGTTATTTCCATCATGTTTCACATTTGGAAATGATAACGTAGTACGTGCACTCTTTCTCATACCTAAATGTTAGTGTTAGTTCTATTAGATTTGCATTGTACATGCTTTGTATCCCATGTATAAAGTATGTTAGTACATCTCATATAATTATATTTCATCAATCATATGCATGCCTCCCTTTACTTATGTAATATGTCATTGTATTTCATACATGCAGATTCATGAATGATATGATTCTATAAAATATGCATTGTACAAATAGCATTTCATGCAAGCACACCATTTCTCATAAAATACGACATTGCATTCGATACATATACATTCACATGGTTTATATAAGCAATCATTAGGGAGAAAAAAAAAAGTTCTTCAAAGAAATCCACCATTTAACTCTTGAAAGAAACTTCTTATTATTTTTAGGCAACATTAGTAATGGAGATCTAAAAGATTTCATTTTCTTAAACAGTAATAAGTAATTTTTGCTTAAATATAAAAAAAAAAACTAAAATTAAATAATCTAATCTTTTAACGATTTATTGCAATATATTGAGTGTTTAAATTTTTATTTTTATTCAATTGAACTCGTTAATTGAAAAATTAATTAATAGTTGTCACATCTCACAATCACATGATCTAGGTATTTAATTTTCATCTAATTAAATATTTAATTGAGTGAAAATAAATATTTGATAATTTAATTGATTGTAATAAAATTTTAATAGTTTAAAGGATAATTTAATTTTAATTTAAGAGCTTTTTATATTTAAACTGTAAATTTTTTCATCAAAATTAAAAAATGAAAATGATAAAGCCATTGTTTTTTTTTTTTTTAAATCATTATATTCGAAACTTTTTGGTTATAGGGCATTATAAGTTACAACATATATTATTTATAAATTCAGAAACTAGGAACAATTCATAAATGTTTTTTTTATCGGATCATATGCATTACGGTGAGAATTCACTATAAAAATGGTAGAAAAGTAACTAGCATCACAAATTAAATCATCTACTTACCTTTGTAGGCCCTCGATCGAAAGAGAGAATATTTTTAATCTTATTAGGCTCTGGTTCATGTCCATTGCCAGGGCTAAAATTTCTTTGATCTTCCTCAGAGCCAAAACTTCTTGTCTGCCCGATATCTTCTTCAGTCTGGAAAATTTCACTGGATTTAGCATCATCAGAGTGCTGGACCTATCGCCGGATTATGTCTGCATCCATATAGAATACACGAACACCAACGCAATCCAATTGGGCGCCGGATTGAAATTGAAATGATGCCTCCACATAAGGCATGGCTTCGAGAAGCATATTGTGATCAAAGACAATGAACTGTGCATGATTGCCGCCCTCATAATAATACCTAGGTGGGAACACTGGACTACCGTAATAAATGAAAGCGTGACAATGACCGCTTGTGGTTTTCAGTTGGCATTTGCACTGAAAATCCCTTGCCCATCCGTAACCATTCATGACAACGCATAAAGCAAACCCCAATAATCTACTACTACACATGTCTGGATCTAGCTTCACAGCTATTGAAGAATCCCTGCTTTGATGCTCGAACTGTTCTAAAATTTGACATCCAGGTAAAAGACAAAGCAATTTCACTTTGTAGTAACTTGTTTCATGAAATTTCCCATTGTAGGACTCTTTCTCTACCAGCTCCTTTGCCAATTCCACTATCGGTCTCTCTACTAATTGCTTTGTAATGCACTCAATCCTGAGCAGTGTATTAGCCACAATGTTGTTGATTGCATCTCGATTCAGTTTGAAGCAATTTTCAAAAATCAAGTCAAGTCGTTTCAGTTCGAAGCAACTATCAAATACAATCGAGTCATGTTCGGGGAATGTACTTTGATATTGATCCATGAACGAAACTGTTTGTAATGACATGCAACCACATGCTTTTATTTCTTCTAGAAATGGTGGGAGCCCTAGCAATGATTCAAGTCTTTGGCATCCTGTCACTACCAATTTTTTGAGATTTTTAAGCCTAGAGATTGATGATGAGGGAACTTCTTCAATTGAAGTATTGTCCATATATATTTCTTCTATCTTCTCTGGAAAATTGGGAAAGTTGGTGATGCTGGTGCAATCAGAGAGGTAGATAACTTTCAGAGCATCCAACTCAACAATACTGCTTGGAAGATTTTGAATCCTTTTGCCCATCAGATATAATTTTGATAGATTTCTGGGAATTTCTGGAAATTCAGTGATTTGGCATTCACGAAGATCTAGATCAGTAAGAGATTCCAACTTAGAAAGATTGCTTGAAACATTTATAACACTTGACCAACTCAAAGATAACTTTCTAAGTTGTAGGAGATCGCCGATTGAATCAGATACTTCTTCAATCCCGGTGTATGTTAAATCTAATTCATTTAAATGACTTGGAAACTCAGGAAACCTTTTGAGATTTATACAATATGACAGACCTAGCTGTTTAAGAGACGTCAAACTTTTCAAGCAAGGAAGTTCAACCAGACTGCAGCAGTTGTGACACATTAATTCCTCAAGGTTTATAGCCGTTGAGAGATTTGGGATCTCGCGTAACTTAAAGCAGCCGTTGAGGTCAAGCACTCTTAAATTTTCTAGATTCTGTTTGAAAGTTGAAGATAACTAGATCAGTTTTAAGTCTCTAAATTGTAGGCCATACCAAAAATGAAGAAAAAAATTAAAGAGAGAAGTAATTAATGAATATAAAATATTAATCTTTGAATGAATAAGAAATTAAGAATACCTGGTCTCCACTCCAAAGTAGTTCGATTTTGCCATGCCTTAATCTTAATTCAACAAGGTTCTTTGGATTAAAGTTTGATCCCAAAGATTTAAATGGATAATAGTGCCAACGAAGATAGGATAGCTCAGCAGAAAGAAATTTGGGATCGTGGTTCAAAACCCACTCATCAGACGTAATATAGTAACCCAGAATAGAATTACCATGGAGCTTGATAAATCGGAGATTAGTCATCTTTTCAAAAGCAGCCAGACAAAATTGTAGTGGTTCATGGATTTCAAAGGATATCCCTATAACTGAATCTGTCACCTAACAACCAGAAGCAAATTATCAAGTATCATTATACACGCATGCATATTTATTTATTTATTCATTTAGAAGAAGAAAAAGGTTTGTGTAAAAAGCAATTAGCTCTTACCTTATCATCTTTTAACACGAGACTAACATCTTCACGTCTCCATAACCTACTGCGTTTTCGAGGATCATCCGACTCTTCCAAAACGATATTCCAACCCATTTCTTGTAGTGAATCATGCATGCAAATAATATCTTTACATGTATCAAGTAGGCACTTGTCGACTAGATCGGTTATTGCAGATCGTGCAGCACCTTTATACCAACTATCCAGTATTTTTGTTACTTGCTCTCTGTTTTCCCCTTTAAAGAAGCATGCAACATCGAGAAAAATATTCCTTTCTACCTTATCCAGTCCATCAAAACTAATCTTCAAATTATCAACAACTTCTTCTACCGGATAATTCTTTAGTTTACCCAGTTTACTTTCCCAATCTCCTTTACGCTTTTGATATAGTGCGGCACCCAAAACTTTAAGAGCAAGTGGAAGGCCTCTAGCATAATTTGCTACCATATTTGATAGATCCTGGAAATCAGCAATAGGAGTGTCTTGCCTAAAGGCAAATTTAGAAAAGAGTTTAAGAGAGTCATCCTCAGTTAACGTCGGTACCTCATGTATTTCATCAACTCCATTTCTTAATACTTGTTGATTTCTAGATGTTATAATGATTTTACTTCCAGGACCGAAATGTTCAACACATAAATATTCTATTTGGTCTGGCTTATCAACATCATCAAGGACAACAAAAAACCCTTTACTGCGGAGCCTATCTTCCATGAAGTTAGATATAAAAGGAGTGTCTATTTGGATTTGTTCCTTCAATACTCCGCTAAGAAATTCATTTCGTACAGACTTGTGTTCTTGTTTTTTGAATTTTTCACGAACATTCTGAAGAAAGTAATGACCATCAAACTCAGAATCAGAAGAGACTTCATTATAAACAACACCAGCAAGAGTTGTTTTGCCTATACCTCCCATCCCCCAAATCCCTATTGCTCGATGCATACGTACCAAAGATACAATTTTCTCCTTCTGATCATCTATCCCAACCAATTTCTGATAACGACTACTTGGAGACTTGCTCTTCAACTTATCCAAAACTTCTTTAACGATTTTCTCAATGTGTTCAGATTCAGATCTAATAAATAAAATAGAAGGAATATAATTTTTTTCATAAAGAAAACAAAAACTTAATTCAACATCATATACAATATGATATCAAGGAATTACGAGATTCAAAACAGAAAATTAGTTGAAAAACAAGTAACAAAGTAACAAAGAATTACAAAATTCAGATAACATAAAATTAAATCAAGAAAGGAAGAAACAGTTACCTGTGTGAGTTTCCCACTATATGACAACCTTTCACTTCGGCTACTTTAGCCAAAGAATCCTTCCATTGCTTTACGTCAACGCCCGGCTTCTTTCTTTGATGTTCTTCAAAGGATTTTTTAAAATTTTCACTAAGTTTTCGCACATCGGACGGGTCAATATGGTAGAAAATGGGCACCACAATAAGCTGTTCCTCAGTATACCAATCCATGATATTAGAGAGTTCTCTCAAGCACCATGAGGAAGAAGCATATCCTTCAGATAAAATGATTATGGCTATCTGTGATTCTTCTATTGCTTTCAACAGTGCTTGAGAAAGTTCCTCTCCCATTGTCAGATTTTCTTCATCGTAGAAGACGTTGATTCCACGGTCTTTCAAAGCTTTGAGTAGATGACTAGTGAAGTTAAGGCGAGTTTCTTCACCTCTGAAGCTCAGAAAAACTTGATGCTCTGGTTGACGAGAGGAGGAAGAAGAAGAAGAAGAAGAAAAAGAAGAAGCCATGAAAGAGTAAAATTGTAAGACAAAAGAAACAGTAAATCCAGTGGTTGAGACAAAAAGACACAAATGAAGCGTTGCTAGTCTTCTTTTATTTTCAATCCTTTGAATAAAAGTTTTAACTAAAAAAAAAAAAAAAGTTTAACGTTTCCATGATTTTTGCTATCACGACAAAGCTTATTTATTACATTAATATTTTCAAAAACTTTAATTTAATCACTTTTTGGTAAATGGTGTCCAATCGTACGATAAAATAATGCAATAAGAGAACCGCAAGGTCAAGTCTTTAGATATGGTGTTCAGATTCTATTCCTAATATCCAAAGACCCTGACTTTGAAGACCTTGACCTTCACAATTGAGAAAAACAAGCACGAGAAAAATCAAGCATTCGCAGGTTCGAGCTCAATTTTCATTGTCTCAAAAAAACATAACAATCGCTAAATAAAAGTTAAAATTATTAAAATGAAAGTGAAGAGTGTATATGCGTATTAGTTCCGAGGATTATACCAGTCAAGCATACAAGGGGAAACGTATCGATCATAACTAGAGAGCTTAAAGCTGAAAGCATATTTAATCTCAGACATAGAATTATGAATTTAATTGAATATTCCTTATTAAAAAAACGCATATACACCCTTCATTTTCATTTTAATAATGGAGTATCAAAAATTTCCAGAACTCGAATTCTTATAAAAAATTTCCAGAACTCGAATTCTTATGAAAAATTTGAGCCTTCGATTCAGTCATTTTCGTATGATACTTCCAGTTGGATTCTATTCCAGAAGTCCTTCCCATGCATTTCAATTTCCTTGAATGTTCATTACCGACATTAATTGCTTACATATTCATGGTATTTGTTTTTTTCATTTTGTTTCTATGTGCTTTTTGAGACACCCAACCATGCTTGAGGAAAAGTAGAAATCGGTTTAAGTTCAATTAATTTATGAAATTTTTTATAAGTAACTTGCAGTTATAATAAGATTTAAATCTTAATATTTAACTTTTTATTTTTCAATTAAAGGAACAAGCCAAAAAAATTTATGAAAGGATAATTTCGTAAAAATATAATAAAAGAACAAGACAAAGAAAAAAATGATTGAGGGATAATTTCCTAAAAAAATAATCATCATTTCAATTCAAGTACCAGTGCAATTTCAGCTTATCAATCAACAGTCACATTTCAGCATTTTGTTATAGCTTTGAGCAGCATCCTTGTGATCGAAACTTCAATTCAATGGGCTTTCTTTCCAATTAATTTCATTTGATCACGTTTCATTTGCATTTTTAATTTTTATTTTTAATGTTTTAAGCGTTTTGTGAATCTTAAAAAGATTCTTGGTTTGATAGTCCTTTAAGAATAGCAAATCGTTGGACAAAAATTATTTTATCACCTTATGACTTTGCAGGATGAAAGTCATTTAAATCATGCTTAAGTTTAAAATTAATTAACTCGTTTTATCTATTTTACTGTGATGAAGATAATCAAGCAATTTTTTAAAATATTTTATTAATAAATTTTTAATAAATCATAAAATATGATGGTGATGCTTCACATGTAGTAAAAATATAAATATAACATATAAATTTTTTATATATGATCAATGTAAATTTTTAATTCCAAAAATGATATTAAAAAATTAACATATATCTCATTTTTATTTTTAATTAATTTTTTATTTTTTAAATATATCTTAAATGTATGTGTCATGATTCTTTTAATTTGGCTTATAAAATCTAAAACAATTAGACATATCAAGTTAAATTTTTATGAATAATTTTCCTTTTAACATTGTCTTATGACTACATTATGGATCGATTATTCAACGTTCCAATTGAATATACTTAACAAAATTGAATTAAAAAATTATAATTTTTAAAATTAAGACTTACATGATGTCAAGCCATTTCTAATTCTTTGTACGAATGTTTAAATGATATAAAATCTCGAAATCAATTTTTATAAATAACATATTTTTATATTTTATATAATTTTTAAGCATGAAGAATGAAGATTAAGCCAACTACTTAATTAAATATTTTTAACAAATTCATTTTTCAATTAAAAGGTAATTTATGAAAAGTTACAAAAATAAACAAATATTATATTCATATAATTAATTAAATAATTAATTATTATATAATCATTTAATAATCAACTAACAAATTAAAACATAACTAATAAAATTTCTGTAATCTTTTTATCCTATTAAATTTTCTTATTTCCTTTTACATTTTGCATTTCATTTTGGATTAGAGTTTTCATTTCCTTAGATAGATACACAAACATACTAATATATACATATATGTATATATATATATATATATTTTATATGCATTGCTACGCAATAAATTTTTTTATTGGTTTTGGCTTTCGTACTTGCTGCTAATAAATTGCACCACCAATAAATATAATACAGCTCAAGACTCATCACTCTAAGTAGCATGTTTGCCATTCCCTCCTCCAGCTGGACGGATAGGATTACACACATAAATTGTGTATATATGGATTTTTGTTAAATGTATTTTTAATTGTCTTATTTTGTCAAATTCTTATATATGTACTAAGTTTGTGAAGTTGTTATGTGTATATAACATTTTCATATATTAATATTTAGATGTAAATAAAAGTAAAATATTGTTTTTTTTTTTCATCGATGTAGGGTTTCCAGAGGTAAAGAATGCTTGTTGCATTGATCAATTTAGAAATCAAACCATAGACCACATTAGGGATGGCATTGGTACCCATAAATGGGTATATGAAATTACTTGATTTAATTAAGATTAAAATATTTTATAATCGGTTCAATAAGATTTGAGTAGTAAAATTATTATCCATCATTGATTCAGGTAAAGTTTGAGTAATGATTTTCATATACCCACTATTCGAATCAAATTATAAATAATATATTTTGTAATATTATATTTATTTTTATTTATAAATTATTTATTATTAATATAATATTTAATTAAATTAATTCATTAAATATTTTTATTATGATTTTTAAGTTTAATTTATTATTATGAGTTAATTTAATTTATTAATTTAAAATTTTGCAATAATATATATTAAAATTGATTCTAAATTTAAGTTTGAAAGTGAAATTTTGACTTAATAAGCAAGTATTTAACATGTTTAGGTAATTAACGAATATTTTTACATTATATGACTATGATTTGAGTAATAAAAATAAAAAATATTTGAATTATTATCGGATTCGAATATTTTGATAAATATAAGGATTTGAATCTGGATATCTCAAAAATAATGATACCCTACTCGTTGGCATTCTTAGGCCACATGCTCCAAACTTAGAATCATGCAAAGAAAGAAGTATACTTTGATGAATATCATCCTAGTATGCATGCATTTTGTAATTACAAGTTTTTTTTTTAAGGATTTAACCAAGGGCAACCTATTCATTTTGCCAACCTTACTCACACCCAAAACTATTCTTTTATCTTTTAGTAAGTTATCCTGCAATAATCACTTGTTTTGGTAAGATATCGGATAGAAATCTTATCAAATAGTGGACAAAATCTTTCCGACGACAAGATAATATATATATATATATATATTTATGTATTTCTCAATACCTGTGAAACAAAAAATTTATAAATCTTGTTTGTTTGGTAAGTTATCTCATAGGAATCTTCTCAAATATTGTAACAAAATCTTCCCATTTATTAATGTGAAGAGATACTTATTATATTTGTATTTCCCTATGCTTATAAAACACAATTCTAGCCACATCTCTATACATTGACAAAATTGACTAGCAAAAAATAAGATGCCTAACCATTAAAAAAAATAAAGCTTAAAATGGTAGTTGATTATAAGAATTTGTGTGCACAATGATGTATTTTTTTGTTGTTCATGGCAATTTAGAAAAGGTGAGAAGAACCTGTCAGTAAGACATCTAGATAAATGAAAAAAGATTTCCTTTGAATTTTGAAGGAAATCTCATTGTGGACTGATAAAATCTGCAGATTCATTTCTTGTGGATTTTTTAAGAAGATCTCATTGTAGATGAGGGGACACTTTTTGTGGATTTTAAAGAAAATCCTCAAGACCAAGTTTTTTAAAGTTCATTTTTATTCTTTTATTCTTATTTTGTTTAATTCTATAAGTAGCTTTTATATCTTAATTATAAAGATTGATTAAGAGTTTGACGGCAATGTTATTTTAGCATTACCAGCAAGGAGAAATAATCTTCTCAAATCAAACAAAGTTAAAAACATCGAGCTTCCTCGAAGTTTTGAAATTTCTTCTTTTGATTGGATTATGGAAGGTAAATTTTTTATAATTAAATTTACAATAACAGATGATAGAAAAATAAAAAAAAAATAATTTGAGTTTATGATCACATTTTTAGTTATACATTTGGCCGAAATATGTGCTAAATAAAAGCCAGTCACTCGGTTTATTTGATTGCCAACATCCAATTTGGTCAGCAAAAAATATACTATGAAAATCCAAAAGTAAGATCAAAGATAGCAATGATTCCAGTTAAATTGGAAGAACATTTCGAACTTCAAAGTTGTCAACAAGGATGAAAAGTTAAAATAGCTGTTAAAGTTAGCATAAGAGATTTTGCCAATGCAAAAGCTCAATGACATTGATATACAGCATTTGTTTAACTTTGGGAAATCATCAACATACACAAAATTCAAGTTTCTTGTTACACTACGTCGCTTAATTTCCATTCCTACATCACACTTTAAACAATTAAAATTGTGTAAAGCAAATTAATTGAATTTAATACTTTATTTTTCAGGTTTTACAATGCCTAATGTTTATGGGAAAATCAGTTCGAAGACATCCTAGAATATGATATTGAAGATTTTAATTTAATGTAGATATTGAGGAATTAGAATATAATCTAATTGAAAAAGATAAAAGAAAACATTTTTATCTATATAATAGGTCAAATTATGTCATAGGTCTTTATATTTTACGAAATTTAAAATTTAGTTCTTATGGTATAATTTATATAAATTCAATTCTTATATTATTTTAATTTGATAATCTTAATTTAATTACTAATTTCATCAATTTTTTGCTATTAAAATGCAGTGTGGCTATTGACTTGATGATATACATGTTGACTCTGTTGATGTGACATTACATGCTAATGTGACAATTGGAATGGATACAATTAGTTGTTAAATTATCTAAATGATTTTTGTATTAATACGAAATTTAAATATTAGTTACTGTCCTCGTATGAAATTTAAAATTTAATCCCTATACTTACATAAAATTTAAAATTTAATCCATCTAGTATAAAAAAATAATTTTAATTTTTTAGAAATTTCTTAGTTTTTTAAAATATTAAATTTAAAAAATTTTTACAATATTCTATCACAATATTCTATCACAATTTTTGTGTATTAACATTAAATCCGTCACAATTTTTTGTCAATAATGTGAAATATTATTATTAATTTTGTCATTACATCTAGTTACATTCCGTCATAAAATTTAAAATCTATTATTAATTTTATCACACTTTTTTGTCACAATTATAATATATTGTGGTTATATGGAAAAAAAAAATCTTACATAAATCTATTAAAATTTTATCACAAAATTTTCAATATATGATACAAATTTATTACTATCTAATTTTAATAAAGATATTACTTTTATTATTAATTTCTTAAATGAATTAGAATTAGAATTAGAATTCTATCCCACAAGTGTAAAATTATCCGTCAAACAATGTTTTTATTCCTTTAAATTAAATCCTATTTAAACTATTTTTATAGTCAAATATAAATTCAAGATTCAAATACATTAAAATAATTTACTAAACTTGATTTGTATTAGTTTTTGATTCAACCTTATTATTTAATTTAACATAACTATTTTGATAAGTTCTTGTTGTGAAAACCCCAAAAAAATTAAAAGTTTTCATTATGATAAATGATATTAATGCTTTGGTTTATCAAATAAATTATTTTCTCATTTCTTTTTATTATGATTTAAAATTTGTCCTTCAAATTAATAAAACCTCATCTCACATAAAAATCTATATTTTAATCTTTTATTTTGTTTAGTTGGATTGAATGATCATTCCATTTATGATCCATTTCGGGTTTATTATAAATGTAACTCTATTTAATAGTTTGGTTCATTATAAATTTTGCTATATGATATATTTAAACTAACTAAAATAATATTAGTTTTGATATATTAATTTAAGTTATTATATTAAAATTTATTCATATAAATGATAATAATATTACTATTAATAAGATATTATTAATAATTAATTATATAAAATAAAAATAATATATTTCTAAAAGTATAAATTTTTTTTTATATTAGAATGACTAAAATATTTTTTAAATTTAATGTTTTTGAAAAACTAAAAAAATTTTAAAATATTTAAAATATTTTCTAGAGTTAAATATAAAAATAACCATTGAACTCTACACTTGCTATCAGTTTAGTACAAAAAAATAAAATTATCAATTTGATATTTCAACTTTCATTCTGTTATTATGTTAATACCTCAGACTAATGTCATCAGTATAAAATACTGACATAAACATTTAATAAGATGCTAACACATATCAACAAGGTTCAATGAGCATCACATTGTTAATGTCACATCAGCATAAAAAGAAAAATTAAAAAATTCTAAACAATGTTTAAAAATTTTAAAAACATTTTTAAAATTCATAAATTTTTTAAAAAATCTAAAAAATTTAAAAATTTTAAAAATTTATAAACTAAATAATAAATTCAAAAACTTTCTTAAAGTTTAGAAAAAAATTTTTTAAATATTTTAACCATTTTAAAAAATTAAAAAATTAAAAATTCTTAAAAATTTTTAAAATACAAAAATTAAAAAAAATTAATTCTAAAAAATTTAAAAATTTTAAAAATCTCAAAATTTTTATAAATAATCCAAAATTTTTCAGAAAATTTTTTGAAAAATTTTAAAAATTGAGCGTTTAATAAAAATAAAAATTCAAAACTTTAATAAAAAAATCAAAAAAATTCAAAACAATTTCCAAAAATTCAAAGAAATGAAAGTTTTAGTAAAAATAAAATTTCCTAAAATTAAAATTTTTTTTAAAAAACCTTTAAAATATTTAAAACAAAAAATAAAAATTTTTTATAAAAATCTAAAAATTTTTAAATTTTCAAAAAAATTCTAAATATTTTTCATTTTTTTGAATTTTACTATTTTAATTCTTTAGATATATTTTTTAATTTTGCAAAATCTTTTTTTAATTTTTTTGTATTTTTATTAAATTTTTAAATTTTTTTCAAATTTTTTTCAAATTTTAGAATGTTTTAGATTTACAAAATTATTTAATTTTCAAAAATTTTTAAAAATTTTTAGAATTTTTTTGAAAATTTTTAGAATTTTTTTGAAAATTTTTATATTTTTCAAAAATTTTTAGATTTATTTAAATTTTCTAAATTTCTCAATAAAATTTAGATTTTTTTAATTGTTAGTTTTAAATTTTTAGAATTTTTTTAGAATTTTTATGAAGTTTTATGAATTTTTTTAGAATTTTTATAATTTTTAAACGCTTATCACAAATTTTTTAATTTTGCAAAATTTTTTATAATTTTTAAAATTTGTTAGAATATTTTAATAATTTTTATGAATTTTGTAAAAATTTTAAATTTTTTTTAATAATTTGTAAAGAATATTTTTAGAACGTTTTTATAATTTAAAAAAAAAATCATATTTTTTTAAAATTTTCTTTTTTGGCTAATATGATATTGATGATCTAATATTAACTAAACATTTTTTTATACGTGTCAATATCTTATTAAATATTTAGGTCATGTCAACATTTCGTATTAACAATATTAGTTCATAATATCAACGTGATAACAAAATAAAAATTTAAGTATCAAATTAATAATTTTATTTCTTTATATACAAAATTGACAAAAATATATAATTCAAAAATTATTTTTATATTAACTCTATTTTTTATTATTAAAAAATTAAATTTTAAATTTCATTCAAGTTCATAAATTAAATTTTAAATTTTGTATAAGTAAAGAAATCACTTACATAATTTAATAATGGATTTCATCCATCCCAATTAAAATCTCATAAAGTTAATGTCACGTTAACAAAATCAATACCCATATAATTAAATCAACAATCACATCAACATTTTCTAATGATAAAAATTTGACAAAATTAATTATTGAACTAAAATTATTAAATCAAAATAATATAAGAGTTAAATTTATATGAATTATACTAAAAAATTAAATTTTAAATTTTCACAAAATATAAGTACACCTTACATAATTTGACCAAAATTTTATGTGCTATAGAGGATTATCTCCAAGTTATCGTACCTTTGTCACTAACCTCTCCAATATAGAAATTCCAAACATTATTCATGAAGCTTTGAAAAAAAAGAAAAAGGGAGACACCAAGAACGGAGAACATCAATTGGAAAATAATGGTTCTTACTTGGGAACTCTTAAATTTACCAGAAGAAAAAGAACTTATAGGATGCAAATGGATCTTCAATGTCAAATACTAGTCACATGGAAGTGCAGATCGAGATAAAGAAAGGTTCGTCGCAAAAGGGTTCGCTGAGACCTACGAGATTAATTACTAGCAAACTTTCGCCCCTCAATATCTTGTTGTCTCCAGCAGCAAATTTAGATTGGCATCTTCACCAGCTAGTCTTTGTATATTCTACAATTTGATTTCACATTATTGAGTGATCAATTTTACATACCAATATTTACAGCAACTTTAGGCTACAAGTCCAACTGTAACATGTCTGCATCAGGATTAAAGCTCTTCGAGTTTGATGAATGCAGCAGGGATGCTTCACTAAAATATCTTGACAAGATCAGCCTCGCTACATTCTCAGCTGCAACGGCACTTGTCTCCATGGTACTAGCTGCATTCTCAAATGCATTCACATAGTACAAATGTTTTCACATAGTACAAATGTTGACCATCCAAAATAAATGGTGCGAATACTTCCGAAGCATTGTAAATGAGGATAGGCTCCCCAATTTACTCGAATTGTTTGCTGCCTTGCACTAACAATACCAGCAAATGACAGCCATCAGCATCAATTATGTAAACGTTTTGAATCAATGTTTAAAGTTTTAATAACAAGGCCTTGCCACGCCTTATGGCTCAGAAGGGTGGGACAAGGAGGGTAGGTATAGAGTATGAATCCTAGAACATTGAATATATATCAACTCCCAATTCTCCAAATTTAAGACAAAGGCTAACTCGGACAAGGTATTGATAATTGGTTGTTTCCCTAATGCAAGAGAAACCTGCAAGGAAAATGGATTAACACTACATACATCTCAGCTACATCTGCATCGTGGGTACCCATGCTCTAAATAAAGGTCTAAATCTTCATAAAGCATATAAGAAGCAGGCCCAGATACTTTCTGCAATACAACCATCTAACATAAAGAGCACAAATCACATTAAATCGGCAAGCCATAAGATAAAGCATTTAGCCCAAGTCAAAATCATGCTGCAAAAAGAACTCTCTTAGGCAAAATTGTTTTACGGACAATAAGATCTCTTTCCCAGACCTTACACCCAGGTAAAAAGCTAAAGAGTTAATAGAAAATATTACCTAAAAATGCTATCCAGCAATGCATCTACCATTGGTTCTCGAGAAAATACTTTGTAAGTTACATCTTTTTCCTCATGTTGCTTGAGAACTGAAATGCTCAAGAATGGAAGGCCGGGATCCTCTACTGTGCCAACCAGTTTTGGAATCTCTGCAGCAGCACCCAGGCCAAAATATGCCTTGCCATGAGAAAACACAAATATTATAAAGGAACAAAAGCAGCAGGTCAGAATAATAAGAAATCAAACATTAGTTTAGAAGTCCACTACAGAAAGCCATTAGCAACTCCCAAAATACTCACTGGATTCAAGAGGCCTCTCACAAAAGTTGCATGTGTATGCTGCAATTTCCTCTCAGGAATTGAAATTGAAGGTGTAAATTGGATATTTACTTCATCAAGGGGTGGAGCAACTACTGTGACTCCACATGAATAACTGTTTCCTTTTGTGGAGTTAAGTTCATAATATTCTCCAAGGTAAGAGATGGATTCTATTTCTTCATTCAGGTGCAAAGAGACATCAGAATTATTAATTAGTCCTGCAGCCATCTGCCAGTTCCCTCCTTCAATGGACCATAATCCTCCCCCAGATCCTGCCAATGAAACTGCCCCAGCAAGTCCATTGATATAGACACTTTGACCATAATTGATTCTTGTTATGACCTTCACAGTGCAACATAATTATGATTTGTTATAACTTCTCAACAGTCAGCCTATTTGGGGCCAATTTCAAATTATAACATACAGGTTAGAATTTTGAGCCATCCCCAGATCCTTAATTAGAATTACAAGTTAATTTTCCAAAGACACCATAACATCCCTCCCTTGGAATGACTCCAACAGAAAGTAACTGATAGAACTTGGCTTCGGCAAATCTAAATTTACTAGATAAGATCTGTTTGTTATAGGAATGAATATTATGGACTCCCTTGAACCAAATGCAACAGTTTGCAAATGTCTTGTTCATGTCTTTAAAGTAAAAACCATACAAATAATAACAAGTAATTTGAAAGAAAGTAGCTATTTGTAGAAAACTTAAAGAACAATTATCCTCATTTCTTTTTATTCAATCTACAATGAAGGATTATGTCTAAATAAATAGGAACAATGAAGTTCCTTATTAGGAAACAACTTACATGAAACAGAAAATAATAAAATAATAAAAGGAAGGAAAATTATTCTATTCTAGAATAGAAACAAATCCCTAAAAACATGACAATCAAAATAGTCGACTAAATCAGAAGAGTAAATGAGAAATATTCTCAAAATAAATTAGAAATCAAGCTGCACTAACGTAGGAGAATCAAACCTACACTAATGTAGGAGAATTAGATTTCTACACTCCCCCTCAAGCTAGGTTATGAATGTTAATCATACTCAACTCGAATTTCAAACCATCAAAAATGCTCCTAGGAAGAGCTTTAGTCAAAATATCTGCAAGTAGTGAACTTGTAGGGATATAGGCCAATTTGACCAACCCATTTTCTATCTTTTCCTTTATGAAATGTCTATCCAACTCTATGTGCCTATAATGATAAACAGGATTTTTGGCAATACTTATAGTAGCCTTATTGTCACAAAATAGTGTCATAGATGTCACAGTTTAAACTATTAATTCTCCAAGTAACCTCATCAGCCAAATTCCTTCACAAATACCATGGGACATTGCTCTAAACTCAGCCTCAGCACTGCTCCTAGATACAAAAGCTTGCTTTTTACTTCTCCAAGTGACCAAATGTCCCCAAACATAAGTGCAATATCCAGTAGTGGACCTTTTATTTGTTACTAATCCAGCCCAATCAGCATCTGTGTACACCTCGACTGCCCTATTCATTGACTTCTTAAAATATAGAACTTCACCAGGACTCTTCTTTAAGTACTATAGGATGCGATGAACAACTTTAAGATGCTCATTGGTTGGATTATTCATGTATCTACTCACCATCCCTACCGCAAACCCAATATCAAGTCGTGTGTAGGAAAGGTAAATAAGCTTCCCAACTAGTCTTTGGTATCGCCCTTTGTCATGAGAAAGCTTCCATTTTCACTTCCAATTTTATTAGTTGAGTCCATAGGTATATCGGCTGGTTTGCATCCGATCATGCGGGTTTCTTTGAGTAGATCAAGTACATACTTACACTAAGACACTGATATTTCATTCTTAGACCAAGCCACTTCAATTCCAAGGAAATATTTGAGGAACCTCAAGTCCTTTATTTCAAACTCCTTTGAAAGGAGTTTCTTCAAATCATCTATTCCTTCCTTATGGTTTCCGGTGATTATGATATCATCCACATAAACAATAAGAATAACTCTTTTTCCTTCATTAGTGAACTTAACAAACATAGTATGGTCAGATTGACATTAAAAAAATCCATACCTTTTCATTGCCCTAGTCAACCGTTCAAGCCAAGCCCAAGGAGACTGTTTAAGTCCATATAAAGATTTTCGGAGTTTGCATGCTTTGCCCATGTTGTCTTGCCTTTCAAAACCAAGGGGAATTTCTATACATCCTCCTCCAAGTCACCATTTAAAAATGCATTCTTGATATCAAACTGGTGGAGAAGCCAAAGTTGGTTGCTAGTGACAATGGAACTCTAACTGAATAGAGTTTGGCTACCAAAGCAAATGTCTTCTCATAGTCTATCCCATAGGATTAAGTGAACCCCTTTGCAACAAGTTTAACTTTGAACTTGTTTATACTTCCATCTACATTGTGCTTTATTATGAAGATCCACTTACATTAACCGAGTTTTTTCTTTTGAGCAAATCTAAAATTTTCCATGTCCCATTTTTCTCTAGTGTCTTGATTTCTTCAAGAACTGCTGGCTTTCAATCTGGTTCATTGAGGGCTTCATGAATATTTTTTGGAATTTGCACATTGTCAAGGTTAGTAGTAAAGGCTCGAAAGTTTGGATTTAATCTGTCATATGATATGTACTTGCAAATATGGTACCGAGTACATGATCTCACATCTTTTCTTAATGCAATAGGAATGTTAAGGCCACCAATTGGCTCACAAGTTTTAGTTTCAGATTCATTAGGGACATTAACTGTGTTGGTTTCAGGTTCATGGAGACTCAGATCTGGTTAATTTTTAGTGCTGGGCTGTGTAAGTTGTCCACTTCTTTCTGTGATTTTTGCTTTCTTTAGTAGACTACAGTTCTTTTGTTTTTTCTTGCATAACCTTAGGGTTTGTAGATTCAAGAGTTGTCTGAACAAGTTGGGTTTCGAAATCTACATGGCTGATAGGTTGAGTAGGTTGAGAATCTGGTTTTGAAAAGGTTGGTTGAGATTCTGGTTTTGAAGGGGCTAGTTGGGAATCTGGTTTTGAAGGGGTAGGTTGGAAAATTGGCAAGTCAACAAGAATTGATATTCTTGAGTAATATTCTCCCCCCCCCCCCCCCCCCGAATATCATTCTTGCTGTAGTATGGAAGATTTTCAAAGAAGGTGACATCCATAGAGCTATAGAATTTTTTTCTGATAGGTGAGTAACACGTATAGCCCTTCTGGTTTGGGGAATAACCAAGGAATATGCATTTTAAGGCTTTGGGATCAAGCTTGCTACGATTTTGTTGGCTAATATGAACAAAGGCAATGTAGCCAAAGAGTTTGATGGGAATGGAAGAAATCAACCGAGTTTGTGGGTAGGAAGCAATGAGAGTTTGACAAGGTGTTTTAAAGCCAAAAACTCGAGAAGGCATTCGGTTAACCAAATAGGTTGCAATGAGTACAGCTTCTCCAAAAAAATATTTAGGCACATTGGGAGTCAACAAGAGGGGTCTGGTCATTTCTATCAAATGCATGTTTTTTCGTTCGGCAACCCTATTTTGTTGTGGAGTGTCAACGCAAGATCTTTGATGGATAATGTCATAATTGGTGAGGTAAGAGCCGAGAACAACATTGAAGCATTCCCTTCTATAAGAAATACCCAAGTGAGTCGAGTATGATCATCGATGAATGTAACAAACCACTTAGAACCTGTGATATTGTTAACTCTTGACGGTCACCAAATGTAATTGTGAATCATTGAGAAAGGCTAAGATGATTTATAGGAAAGGTTAGGGTAGTTATTTCGAGTGTGCTTGGAAAGTTGACAAACTTTACACTAAAAATCTTTAGTAATGTTATTGAATAATGAGAGAGATAGCCTTTTTAGGTATGAAATATTTGGATGTCCTAATCTATAATGCCATAACATGATAAGGTCATCCTTACTAGTACTAGAGGCTAAGGTTGTACACGAGTTTTGTGGTCTCTCAAGTGCATCATCTTGAAGAAGGTAGAGCCCTGCACACATCCTAGCACTGCCAATAATCTTCCCCGAGCCCAATTCCTAAAATTCACACAAGTTGGGGAAAAATTTTGTAACACAACATCTATCCTTCGTAAGTTTACTGATGGAAAGTAGGTTACAGCTTAAATTAGGGACATGGAGAACAGAGTTGAATGTTATGTCTTTTGAAACTACAACAGAACCTGTTCCTGTCACTTTTGAGAGAGAGCCATCAACAATTTTTATAGCAGAACTATCATAGCAAGGTCTATATGTGTTGAATAAGGATGTATCTCCAGTCATGTAATTTGATGCTCCTAAATCAACAATCCAAGATTGTGTATTTTTCCGTTGAACACTTAAGGTGTTTAGGAAATTACCTTTTTGTGCTAGTAAACTAGTTCCAAAGGTTGCAGACTTATTTTTAAAGGTTTGTTGGAGCATCACCTCTTTGTGACTTTCCTCATGCTATGCCTCTGCAAAAGAAGAGTTCTCACTCCTACTAGCCATAATGGAACTCGTGTGGTTACAATCTAATGGTTCATGCCAACTTGCTCTGATACCATGCAAAAAACTTAAAGAACAATTATCCTTACTTCTTCTTATTCAATCTACAATAGAGTACATCTAAATAAATAGGAACAGTGAAGTTCCTTATTAGGAAACTGTGGGAAAACACTTATTTACAGCTTGTTGTAATCTTGTAATCTGTATATTTATATTTGTATCTCTAGAATTAAGTATTTGTATCCCTAAAATTAAGAACAAAAAATTATGATAGACAATCCCTCAATTATAGGATCAGTTTCAAGAAGATTTAGTTTCCTAATTTTCCCACTAGTTAGTTGTATATAAACCTAAGGTGCTTGTATAATTCTTTATGAGCAGTTTTTTAATATACATTCAGTTTCACTCTTAGTTTTCCACACAATTTTATTTCTTAGTTTTTCCACAGAAACAACTTACATGAAACAGAAAATAAAAAAAATAATAAAAGAAAGGAAAATTATTCTATTCTAGAATAGAAACAAATCCATAAAAACTTGACAATCAGAATAGTCGACTAAATCAAAAGAGTAAATGAGAAATATTCCCAAAACAAATTAGGAAATCAAGCTGCACTAATGTAGGTAATTTCAATAGGTGAAGCAGCTTCCAACAGGTTCATAGACAATATGAGCATGGATCTGCAAATTATAGTTGTCCAACTTTATGGATTCTTATTACAGTGAATACCACATTGCATAGCAGTTTGCAACCTTAAATAACTAGGTAATGTAATGACAACCACTTGAATCATCAACAAAGAACAAAAGACAAAGACCTAACTACACACGTTCTTGCATCAAGTTTAAACCATAGAGGAACAGGTCAGTGGGTTTTTTTTTTTTTTGGTTAGGTCAGCGATTTTAAGAATGACAAAAATGCAACATTAAGTTGTTATAAATATATATATTGGAGTTAATATACCTTTATTAGGTGAGAATTTTGTCATTGTTCTTTCCAATTTTTTGGTTCAGGACTTCTAGAATCTTGTTCCCATCACATAGTTGATGCAGTAACTTTTCACGGACAACAAATCTCATGGCATCCTAAGAAAGCTTGTTCCAACACATCTATCAAAAGGCATTTAGTAGAAGGCAATGATTTTTAACTCAAGATATCAGTACCACTATGTAAAAACTATTCCAGATAATTCTTAAATTATTTACCATTCGCAATGGATAATTTAATTGTAAAGAAATGAAAATCTCCCAGAACATTTTAATCAGAAACATCCAAGCTTTCATAAAAGATGAGCAGCCTAAGCAGATTGTAGGGTGTATATTAGAGGGAGACAAAGGTAGTCTTTTATCAATTTGAAGGTAATATCAAGATCCGAATCCTTTCCAAAGGAAACTAACTATATTCTCAAAGGTAGTACCAGTTGTATCAACTCTAGGAACCACATGCTACCATTTAGATTGAGAGCAAAACACACACATCATTCTGGGAAAAAAAAATCTCAACACATCAAATAGAATGTAGAAAGACAAAAAGCGCAAGCAACTTAGAATTCTTACGGTGACAAGCTCTTCTATCAATAAGGGAGACAACTTGGTGTCAATGAGTTCATCTTGCAAAGTTCGAGTTGTGAGATCATATAAACCAGCCCATTTAAGCATCTCATCCACTGTCTCAAAGACGGGTCTCATTTCAGGGCTTTCATAGTACTTTAAGAAGTTATCCAAAGTACTCTGCACAACAACACCACACCAGTTTCAAATTAGGAAGTAGAAACAGAGATAATCAGGCTTCTGTCTCATTGCTGCTATTACTATTTAATGTTTGCTTCCACAAAAGTAACTAATAAAATGCAAAATTATAATTGATTAAAAGTGAACAAATGGCAAAAATGTGAAACTAATTCCAATTCCAGCATAATTTTTTTGTACAAAAGTCAAGAAAAGCCAAAAAATAAACCTTTCAATTTTAAACCCGTAACACCATTTCAAAACGACTGCACAGTTTAAAATTTTAGTAAAACCGAATATGAATTTGATAAAACAAAAAAAAAGTATTTTGTGTTCGACATGTTAACATAAATTGTGACGCATTTACACACGTTAATTACAAACACGAATATACAAATTATAAGGTGTAGCAAAAAAAATCATAGTACAGTAGGAGAATAACTTTGTTTCTTATGTGCAAATTAAAAAAGACAGGCAATCATAGAATAGAAGGAAGTAAATTGAAACCTCAACGAAGCTATTCATCTTGAGAAGGGAGAAGCCGTAGCGGAAGAACAAGTAAAAAGAATTGACAAAAGAAACAATTTTCTGCACCATTGGAAATTTGGAATCAACTTGAAGGGTTTTGAAAACAAACTTCTTCCCATCCCAAATCCCGAACGACATCGAATCATCATCCTCCGACGTAGACGGCGGTTTCATCTTCAACCCAAGAAGCTTCGTGTAGTTAAGCGCGTGGTAGTTCTTGGGATGAAGAATCGAAGCACCAGCCTCAAAAGTGTCGCCGCCAACTTTGATTGTGGCCATGCGACCACCGACGAAGGACCTACGCTCAAAGATACTGATATTAGGAGGACTGGGTTGGGAAGGTGTAGGATGGAAGCAGTGGCGAAGGAAGTGGGCGACGGGAGAACCGCCGATGCCGCTGCAGACGATGCAGACAGTGGGCGGAGTTGGAGCATCGGTGGATACGCAGAAGATGAGAGGTTTTAAAGAAAGGATTAGGAGGATATGGAATCTGAAACTGAAACTGGATTTGAAAAACTCTTTTTTTTTTTTCTTAACTTTTTCTTGTCGATGTTGTTGGTAAGCTAGCAGTACGTTAAAATACAGGGTGAATGAAATATTTAATTAAATATTTAAATTTTAAAAAATTTTATATAATATTTAAATTATAAATTTATTAATTAATATATTATTTAAAATTAATTTCATTAAAATAAATATCATATTAATTAAAAATTTTATAATTTAAATATTATATTAAAATATTTATATATTTAAATAATATATTAAATATTTTATTATAATTTAAAAATTATTTGTGACGTTAAACCTAAAAAAACGTAAGTATGAAACGGTGCTACTCTCAATCATTTCCACGGTCATAGTTGCTGGGATATTTGTGTCGAACTGTGACATTATTAAGATTAAATTTTAATTTAAATAAATTAATACATATAATCAAGTCAATTAGCCAAATGATATCATTTGCATAATGACATATCAAATAGCAATCAACAAAATCATATTTTCGAAGATTTTTATGGTTAAGTCTGATTTAGGATTGATAATAAATCATATCAAAGTAAATTTTTATTTATCTCAAATTCGATTTAATTTTTATAATTATAAAATCTGAATTCGATTCGATTAAAAAAAATTTTATTATTTTTTATATTCGAATCCGATCAGATTTGATATTATATAAATCATACTCGACTCAGCTCGATCCGAAATTAATACAATATTATTTTTAAAAATATAAAATATTATTTTTTAAATATAATTATATATAAATTAAAAATTAAAAATAATAATTAAAAATAATTTTTAATATAATATCGAGTCAGATCGAGTTTACTTAAAACATGAACCCGATCCGATCCGACCCTAATTTTTTGTTAATAAAATCCAATTCAACCCAACCTGAAATCTAATTTTTAAAACAAAAAAAAAATCGACCTCATAAGATCGAGTCGAATCAAAATTCACCGAATTCAAATTGAGCAGTCAACCTTAATATGATCACACAATATCCATCAAGAGACTTTTTTTTTTTTTTCGCTATTTTTACTTTTGATTTGCACAAAAGAACGTAAAGTTGTTTTTACTTTTAAATCAATTTGTGTGTAACAAATATTAAATGTTCAAATTTTAGATTATTAAATAATTTTTAATTATGTGAATTTAAAATGTAGAAAAAAGTTTTTCTTTTTTTAGTCTATTTGATGTATATACTCTATTATATAAGTGAAATCATAAAATGACACTTAATAAAAAAAACTAATTTTAAAATTTTAATTATATTTAATTTTAAAATATATTTAAAATTAAAATTTTTTTATAAGATGTTGTATAATTCACTGAATTTTTCAATTCTATCCTCTATACCTAATTTAGCCCCAAAAGAAAAAAACAACGTTTTAATTCTTTTTTTTTTTTTAAAGCAATGCCAATAAATAATCTATAAAAAAAATTTGCATTTAGCCATAAAATAAAATCACCGATTCAAATGTTTTTGTTATGCAATTCTTTGTTACTCGAAACTTGCAGCAAGGAACCTTTATCAATCTACAAATATTAGCATCTGTTTTCTATACCTCTTGGTATGAATCAGTCTGTAACACTTGTCCATCGACAAAATTCGTTTGAAATCCTGGTATACTCTTATAAAAGGTAGCTTCCCTTGGATGATTTAGTGCCTTTGCTCAAAACCAATCATATCATTCGGATCCTCCGTATGGGACAATAATGAAAAAATTCATCTTCGTGGGATATCAACAACTTCAACTGGTTTTCCTTTCTCAAAAGGAAATACCTGGATTGCGGAGAGGGAAATATAGAGAAAAAACTAATTTTTAACTAGCATATTAAATGAATAATATCAATAATTATTTATATATCATTTTACTTTAGTAATACAAGTTTCCTACTCTTTTGGATAGGTATTAAATCACTTTCCAAAGTAATGATTAGATCACTTTCGGTTATCCAAAATCATCACCAAGTGTTTATCAAATAAAGTGATCCAATCACCATATATAAATCACAATAGTTTTTAAGATGATCATCTCATACCAAATACCACCTAAAAGCAATACTACATACCACTTTTGAGAGGGTATATAATTGTATAAATATAAGGTCCAAAGAAAATAAAATACAACCATACAACTAAGTAATATTTCAACAATTAATGGGGAAAACTTGTACCAAATGTTTGGACCATGGTGTCTCTCCCTTGCAGGGTTCCCTTCATTATCTGCTTTTAACCATTATATCTTTACCTGAACCACAAGAATAATCAAAATCATGCAAATGTCTTGTATCGAACGCAATGAGATAACCTTCATGTTATCTTGGAGACATGGTATTTATATCATTTTGGAAACAAACTGAAATCCGACATTCTTGAATCACCAGTAGCAGCAAAGTAGCCCCCAGCTCTACATGATAAAATCAAAGTAACGGCAGAGCAACAGTAGTTGAATATTTGCAATTTATTCCAGTTCCCATCGGTGCCCTAAATATGCTTTTGCCTACCAAATAAAAAAGTAGGACCAGCCTTAGAGGATTATTTGAAAAGAATTCTACAAGAAAGCAACAGTAATCACATTAGAGCCAGTATCTCTAAGCATTAAACCAAGATGTTGCCCGTACTTCAAAGAAAAGTGAGCCAACTTTTACAAAAGCATTAAAATAAAAAGGTTAATGTCACGAGTGATCCCAAAATTATAATAAAATATTTAATGTGATATCTAATTTTAAAATTTTCTAATGTAGTACCCGAACTATAAATCTGTTAACTAATTTGATACTCACATCTAACGCGATTAGCTTCAAACGATAACACGTGATGGATAAACAAACCTTCAAATACCACATTAATTAATAGATTCATAGTTTAAGTACAACATTAAAAAATTTTAAAGTTTAGATACCATTTTAAATATTTTACTATAATTTAGGGATCATTAATTATATTAATGCTTTATAAAACAAAGTTGTTATATTCAATTTAGAGGCCTGTATAATATCAGGGACTTTTTCTCTTTGTTATTTTTTTTTTCCCTTGCACATGGTACACTATATGAGAATATATGAGAATGACAGAAAGTTGAATATAAAATGCAGAGTTTTACTCTGCAACTACAAAACCAAAGAATATAAAACTATTACATAAATACATTCCAAGTGAAGTGAGAAACAAATACAAACACAAAGACTGCAAAGTTGAATCAAAATGTTGCATATTATAATGATGAAGAGATATGTAACAACTAAAGAAAGATTATTCCAAAAATTTCCAAAGTAAAAGCCACATTAAATTTATACGCTATCTATGAAGCATACTTAATCCATTTAAGACCTAAAAATGAACTCAGCCAAAACATGATTAAATCACAATGCAAATTATATGAATATCAACATACAAATCAAGAGAAAGTATAGGCTTTGCAATGGGTTAACCTATATTGTAGCAAGGCAAAATAAGTAGTTTTGCCAATAAATAGAATGATCAAATTGATGATTCCATCAACTAAACAGTTCACTGGAACCTCAGTAGTAAATTAATTGATTATAATTCTCCATATAAACAAGACATATACCCTAAGAGCACCTAGCTCATCAAATCATGATTATTCTGCAATACTCAGAAAGCAAACATACCCAGAAGATAAGACAATAAAAAAAAGATAGTTAAACTAGAAAAACTCATAGCAGTTGCAGGCATGAAATTAAAAAGTAAATGGCAACTGGAAACTTATTGTAGATAAGCAAGACAACCTTAATTGAGTAGTTTGTTTAACCCTCAGCCCTCTCACCCCCACTTCGCCAAAAAAAAAAAAAAAAAAAAATCCTACTGCAATTGTTGTTAATCTCATGCCAAATTACCAAAAATGAAGTTTTCTTTATGCATCAAGTATAGCATGACTGCAATAAATAGAACAAACACTGGACAATATTCAAACTCTAAGGGGTAGTTTACGTAAAAAAAAAAAAGAGCAATTAAAACATTCTTCTGGAGAACATAACACAAACCTTAGTGATGAAGATGAACATGTTGAGGTGTTTGAGAACCCAGTGAACACATTTGAGTAGGACTTGGTCAAATAAGAAAAGTTGGGAATTGGAGGTAGCGCAGGCACCCGTTCACCTTTCTTCAAAAGCTCTTGCAAGTTGAGTCTTTGCAGTGTCAATACAGCCCTTGATTCCTTCCAAATGAAGGCAAGAAGACCATTTTGAATGATGAAAAGTGAGCCAGGCTTTGAACCGGGATATCTAAAACCATATCCATTTGCAATACCCTCCCCCATTAAAGCTTGCTTAACATTCACTGGATGTGAATCAGCATCACTATCCCAAGGAAATGGGTCCAGTGAAGGCTCATCAATATTCACTATGAACATTGCAGAACCATTTGGGTGAAGAACGTAGTGGGTGCCTTCCAATATTTTAGTTGCAATAAGTAGCCGTTTTCCCTCTGTCTCTTCATAAGAGAGCAAAAGAAAGAACAAAGCCTTTCCAGGCTTGTCTTCAGTAGGCCTTCCTGGAGGCCAACCGAATGTTCCTCCCCATAAACCAGCATACTCTTGGTCCTCCCTTGGGACCCACATAGGCAGCTTGTAAAGAGCAAACCGGGTATCATGCATATTTGGCCAAGCTCGATAAGATGATAACTTCACTTTAGAGGCTTGTAATGTCAGCCCTATAGTATCCCCTGACTTTAGAAATTCATGAAGTTGAGCATGCCTGTACTCACTGCTAGAAGAATTAAATTTTGAAACTGCTCGACCACCATTGACAGAACCAGACTTCCGAAGAATTTGTTTAATGCTAGTTCTGAAGTACCCACCTATACTTTTCCTATTGTTTCCATGTGTCTGGCCATCATCCCCATTCAGAGAATTTGAGCAAGAACTAGAACGGTCAAAGCTCTTTCTAATGTCATTGAGTTCCAACTCAGTAGGGCAGCCAGGCATCTCATTACTCGCCTTCAAATCAGTGCAATCATGATCACTACCAAACCTATACATCTGCAGAAGCAGTGATCTTCGTTGCAAAAGAAGCAGCAACACGTCTTTTTGGAAATTCTCCACATCTTCCCTCAATCTAGGAAATAAAGGCCCACTTACAGAATCAGAGACCTTTTTACGAACTTGGCCAGTGACAGTCTCAAGCAACTTTCTTCTGTCACCAAAAGCCAACTGACTAAAAGGAATCACTGCCTCACTTTGTCCTAACACCTGCTGTGAGCTTGATAAACCAATATTAGATCTACAAACCTTTCTTGAAATATCCTCATTGGAATGATTAGCAAAGTTCTTATTAGGGAACAATTTACGTCCATTCCCTTTTTCCCTAGGCTCAACCTCAAGCAATAGCACATTGCAATTCCTCTCAACAGATTCCACTGAACCAGGATAAAAATAGTCAGATCCTTGCTCCCTGCCATGCAGAAGAAACGTGGTAGAACCATATAAATCACCAATAATTTCAAACACCGGAGCCCATAAAATGGGGCCATCCTCAATTCCTAATGGACCAAGCTCTTGAGGAATTATTCGACAGCCAACAACAGAAACAAAACCAGGCATTACATAGACGACATTGCCAAGCTCTGGATTCTGATGAACCCAAATCCCAACTAATGGCTTTACTCTAACGAGGAAGCGGCAAAGCGCCTTATAAGATGACACACCCTGCCTCCACTCCACAAGGTCCCTTGCAGGCAAGATTCCAACTACATCACATTGACTGAGCCAAATCTTTTCAGAGTCTACAACTGGACGTAGACTTTTGCAACATAGACTGAGATTACATATGTCCCTTGGCGAAAGGGACCGCGATATAATGGAAAATACATCATCAGGTAAAGCAAGAAACAAGCTAGAACCACAAGTTTCTGGCAACATAGCAGTATATCACTTATTTCTTCTTGGGGTTATCAAGAATTTTTCCAAAATTTTTCCAAATTGAGCTACAAATCAATATTCATGGAAAAACAGCAACTCTGATTCTATAAATAAATAAATAAACAACAAACAATTAGCAGAAAAATTAACAACAAAATCAGAATTTAGAGCAATCATGTTAGACACCCACCGAATTCTTTCTATAACAAAGGATAGATAACAAATAAAGCTCAGCTGCTCACAGTATAGCGTAAGACTAGAGTGATTTCTCAAGTCGTCGCCACTAAATTCAAAAAGTTTAAAGCACCTTTGGCACTTTTCTTTTTCAGTTATGAGGGAAATGAATGATGGACGAAAATGGGGGTGAGAAGAAAGAAGTCTGTTTCAACTTTGATGTTGTGGTTGCCAGCAAGCCAACCAATATTGAATTTTTGAGCTTCAAAAAGAAGCCAAAGACCCTAAAAGCCAAAACACTCAACATTATTCTCGCACTGTTCCCAGTCCAATTATCATTGACTCTGTGGAATATAGATAGTCAATGGTTGGTGGTGTTTTTCTTTACAAAAAAAATTAAGTTAATATTTGGTTTGGGTGATCATTTTAAAAATTATGATAATATATATATAGATTAAATTATTATATTTAGTAAGTATTTGATAATTTTATTTGATGATGATCATGAAATGATCAAATCATTGTCTTAAAAGTTAATCTAATTTTTATATAAAAAAGTGAAAACTTTTATTATCAATATAAATTGATATTTAAAACTAATAATAACCAATTTTATCAATTTAATATGTGATTTAAAATTTTATTGTATCTTAAAATTATAACTATTTTATATCATAAAGTTTTATATTACAAATTAATATTTATTATAACAAGTTTAAAATAATTTATGTATTTTTTATTTTTTAATATTTTATAAATAATATAATTTTTATTTTTCTTTTATTATGAATTTAATAGATTAGTTTTATTTTTAATTTAAATATTTTTTTACATAATTTACATTATAAAAATAAATTTATCTATCAATAAATATATTTATTAATTTAATAATTTAATTATGTTTTACTATAAAATAAATAAATATAATTAATATTTTACAAATTATTATCTTTAAATAACTTTAAAGTTATTAATTTGTATAACTATTACAATATGTATGATTATTTTCATACTTTTAAACAAAATAATTTATTTTTTAATAATACTAAACATAGTGATCATTAATTTTTAAGAATTAATCATTTTGTTAACTAAATAAAATAATTTTAAATCACGAGTGTTAAAATCACTTTGACAATAAAATCACCTTGTAATCATATTATTATAGTGATCCTGCAAAAGATATCAAATGATATCTAAAAATAATTTGATCAATTAAAATTTTAAAATGTTTTATTTCAATTATTTAATTTAAGAAATAGCTTTTGATAAGTGTTATTATTTTAAAGGTTAAATATAAAAATGATCTCTATATAATAAATTTTTTATTAATTGGATATCTAAAAAATAAAATTATCGGTTTAATAATTTAACTTTCATTTCACTACCCACTTTAATATTTCAAATTAACGTAAATAGTAAACTTGATGATGTAGTATAAACATCTAATAACACGCTAACAAATGTAAAAAAATCAAACTAACATTATTTTCCAAGTCAATATTAAAAGAAAATTTCAAAAATATTTTAAAAATTCAAAACAAAAAGTAAAAAAAAAAAAACTTGAAATATCTTTTAACAATTATAAAAAGAAATTAAAAATATGAAATATTTTTAAAAATTATAAAAATTTTAAACAAAGTAATTATTTAAAAATTCAAAAAACTCAAAATTTCAATAAAATTTATGAAAATTTCAAAAATTAATAAAATAAATTTTTTAAAAATTCAAAAAAATTCAAAAAAATTAAAAAATCTAAAAATACAATATATATATATATATATAATTTTTTGAATAATTTGAAATTTTTAAAAATTAAATTTAAAAAAACTAAAATATTCTAAAAGAATGATAAAAAAATTAAAAATTCTGAAATAAAAAAATAAAATTTTAATATAAAATCCAAAAGACTCAAAACTATATATATATATATATATTTATTTATATATATATATTAAAATTGTGAGACTAAAAAACGAAAATTTTTCAGAAATTTTAAAAAAAATTTATAATTTTTTAAAATTTTTAAATATTGTCAAAAAAATTATATTTTTTATTTTCAGTTTTAGTAAGGTTTTATGAATTTTTTAATTTTAAGAAATTTTATTTTTATATAATTTTTTTTAATATTTAGAATTTTTTTAGAATATTTGGGATTTTTTAATAAAATTTTGTGTTTTGTTTTTTTTGAATTTTTCAAGCTTTCATAATTTTTTAATTTTTAAAATATTTCAATTTTTTAATTTTTATAATTTTCTAAAATATTTTGGATTTTCCAAAAATTTTTAAAATTTTTTAAAAATTTTCTTTTAATACCAACATGACAATTAATAATGTGATATTAATTAAATTTTTTAACACATATCAACATCTTATTTGATATTTATGCTACATGAATTAGTTGACCAATAGTATTAATTTCAAGTGCAAAAAACCTAATGATGAAATGAAAGTTAAAATATCATATTGATAATTTTATTTTTTTATACCAAACTAACAAAAAGTGTAAAATATAAAAGTTATTTTATATTTAATCCTTATTTTAATCAAGTCTTTATTTAAGCTATATATTTGAATATTTATATAGTTGTGTATTTAACCTTCGTCTCACAATTCATATAACATGCTAAATATAAATTATATTTTTTCTTTTTACTAAATTTTATATAATTTTTATTCAAATTTTAAATTATATTATTTTTATATTTTTTTATTATTTTCATATTATATCATTGAATCGTTTATCTATAATTTTTTAAAAAAAAACCAAAAGTAGAATTTCTTGACAAAAGCATTTATAAGATTGGGCGAAGGGCATCAAGTTATCAGATTCAAATGCCCATATTTGGTATTACATACGAAGGGGTTTTATTTACACTCCTTTTTTTTCTCTCTATACCTTTTATTTTACAAAAAAAAAAAATGTAAATAAAATTACTTTATTATCATTCTCAAAATTTTTTAAATATTTATATTTGGTAAATTTTATAACTTTTCAAAAATCCATTTTTGAAATGTTATATAACTTTTGAAAATTCATTTTGCAATATGAAATTTTAAGAAAAATTAAAAAATAATTAAAAAATTTTAATAATGAGTTTAATGAAAGAAATTATTATTAAAAAAGTTTAAATTTAAAAATTAATAAAAAGCTAATTTTACTATTTTTATTTAAAAAATAAAATATGATGAGACCTTAATTAAATTAAAAATAAAATAATAAAAGTAATTTTTTATAAATTTAAAATTTATCATTTTTTAATAAATATTTTTTCTTAGTATCATTTATTAAAATTTTATAAAGTTCTAACTAAACTAAACTTTTTGAAAAATTCTTCTCATCTACTTCTCTAATTAGCATATCAAAATTAGATAAAATTGTATAATATTCAGTAATGTTACTTACATAATTTTAATCAATTTCAACTTTTATATGTTAATCAAACTTGATAATTCTTCTATTATAATTCACAATATCAAAAGATAAATATTTAATTAAAATCTCATAAGATTTTGTTTTTTTTAAAGATCAAAATAGTAAAATTAACTTTTCTCATTAATTTTAAAATTTATGCTTTTTTTAATAATAACCTTTTAATTTCACTAATTAGTAAAAATTTTAATATTTTTTTTTGTTATTTTTCTTAAAATTTCATTTTTTGAAAATTTATTTTCAAAAAATTTTATAACTTTTCAAAAATATATTTCCAATAAGTAATATAAGTTTTCCAAAATTCATTTCAAATAAATTATAAAATTTATCATATATGGATAATCAAAAACTTGTGAAAAAAAAATAATTAAGTAATTAAACTTTAAAAACAATTCAATAAATAAAAATTAAGGGTATAAAGAGAAAGAACGGAGATTTGAATAGATCCCCTCTCCCATGTGACAGCAGCAAAATTGAATATTTGAATTTAAAGACCACGTTGATTTGATTTCTCTTTTCTGCTTAAAGACATATATTATATCAAACACTGATAATTTGAACCCAAATGTAGAAAAAATAATGAAGTGAAACTCAAATTCAAACAGAATTTAAATTCGATTAATTACAAAGTAAAATATGAGAAAATTGAATCCTTGCTTCACTTCAACTAAACGCCAAAATGGTCCAAAGTCTAAATCCTAAAACAATCCCCAATCTAATATGCTTATTTCCACTTCCAAACACCAAAAATTCACTAATGCACCCACTCGACTATTTTGATTCAATGATAAATACATGCTAAAGTATATTATCATCTGACAAAAAAATTAAGTTCAAATTTCCTTAATTATTAAAAAAAGATCCAAAAGTCGTAACCAAACCAACCCGGTTCAATTATAGAAGACAATGATCCAATCGCTTCCTGTCCCAAACCAGTAGATGATCTTAATAGATTATTAAATTCCAGGATTCATTTTGCAAATAAATAGCTATGCAGAATAGCACCTAAGAATAGATGAACCTATCAGCAATTATTACATCAGTAGAATATAATTCTAGTCAGCAAGGAGTTACCTGTATTATGGCGTCAACTTCCCAATCCCATGCTCATACCAAGAAAATGAAAATTGCAACATGGCATTTATAATTTCTTATGAATAAAAAACCTTATCCAGATTGGTGAAGCACATTCAGTGCATCCAAGAAATTAATGTGACAAGACTGGCGGCAAGCTAATATAGTAATGATATATGTGGGCAGAAAGTAAGCAATTTCAATAATCACCATCATATGTAAATTAAACAGGTATTTATACAGATCTGTACAAACGGACATGAAAATAATTGACCACCAAACTCACCCCATCACGTTTGCAATCATGGGAATAAACAAATGAAAATAAAAATATGAAAAGAGGTGAATAAGGCAGCCAGGAGATGTTCATTAATAATGGCAAGTGGCTCATGAAACAGCCACGACGTTTTGTCAAGCAGGCAGTGGTTCCTCCGTAACTGTGTTTTCAAAAATTGTCATGAGTTTAAATTTCTCAATCAAGCAAAGAGTGCATGCATGTGAGATGTTTGTGCAAGTATGGGCATTTTGGGAGTGAGTGTGTCCGTGTTGGTATGTGTATATATGTATACATGTATATATGTATAGGGAGAGAGAGAGAGACCTCTTCTTTTTGTGGAAATTTCAGCTGTTGCAATTTCAGCATCATCTCTAGCTGCATTAGAAGCAACTGGTTTCTTGGTTGGCACATCAGGAAGATCCAAATTTTGTTCTTCAGATTCTGCTTTTGTAGGCACTTCTAGCATATCTTGAACAGCCATCTAAGCGAAACATACACAGTTTGCCATTGAGAAAGAGACTGATTGATGGAACTATGACATATGCTCGTAAACAAAACTAAATCCCAAATGACACATTATACAAAAGACCCTCACATGTTTATACCACAATAAAGTTCCTTTCTTTTTTCATAATAATCAAATCAAAAGGAAGAAATAAGCCAACCTTAACATAACAAAAAAGGTCTAATCTCAGGGTTCAACATATAATCTCATAGTAATATGGGCAAAATACTCATAAAACAGTTATAATATGGAATGGTATAAGCATAGAACTCAAACAAGCTCATGGTAAAGAGAAAAAGTTATCCAAAGCAAAAGCCATCCTACCCTTTGTTTAGTAGCAAGCAAAAAAAAAAAAAAAGAGAACAAAGAAGCTACAAACATATCACACATGTCCCTAGCCCCTAAAGACAGAATTGGCAATGAAGTGGCATGGAGTTTGGGAGTGTGGGGACTGGATAGATGGAAGGAGAAACTCTTTAAACAAATGATTGTGAAGAGTATGGGACAAAAATGAATACAAAAATATTTTTTTTCCTTTCCTACATCAAATTGGGTATTTCCTTTCCTTCACCAAATTTGGTATGAGATATGAAGAACCATATGGAAAGTGCTAGCAAGGAGTGTTCCTTTGGCTAGGGTAAATCAATAGTTGAAGAGGACTGCACTTTCATGGTAGAAAATGCTCAAAGAGCAACATATTAGGCTGCAAAAGTCTAATAATTGAAGTTGGAAATTAATGAATGCCAAATTGAGAAAGCAATTTCTCCAGGCTGATTACATGATGAATTTCTATGAGCCCTTTCATGACTTCGAAAAGAAAGTATTAAGAGTGTAAAAATACACTCTCTATTGGGCTTAGACATGCTATCAGAAATGAGATAGAATCACCTTACATATTTGAAGGATGCTAACCAATATCATCTAAGAGCAAACAATTGTGGCTCAGTATGGTGCTAGAAAATTATTGGAATCTATAAGGAAATGTCTCATTTTAATAGGAGTGAGCAAATGGTTAGTTTGGTTGTAAAATCAACTTAACCAAATTTTATAATGAAAATAATATAATTGATGGAAAAAAGGGAAGGAAACCAAAAAGACTGAAACAGAATATTCCGGTCGATTCAGTCATGTTAAGAAATCACTAAAATTCCACTGACTAAACTCAAGAGCCAGCGCCACATGTTGAAAGTTGTTGAAAAATAACTGAAACCTCAGCCGCATTAAAGTTAATAAGGCCAGTCTCATAATACTAATGGCTTCATTCATTTACAATTTGTTGTCCCCCTTGCATTCCCCTGTATGCCCTTGTCCCTTGTCTTTTATTGGGTGCCTCCATAGCCTTTTGGGAAGGGAAGGAAAAGTTACTAAATATAAAAGGGAGAATGTGGAGGGAGTTCAGTAGAGAAAGAGAGAAACAAGGAAAACAAAGTTCTGTAAGTCCTGTAAGCTCTTTCTCTCGAGACTAGGCTTTGGTTATGTACCCACAATCAAGATAACGGGAAACAAACAAAATCCTAGCTGAGTGGCTTGATATAGTAAGTTGGGTTTTGGGGTCAGACTGACCATTGTAATCTATGTTCTTTGACAATGACTTTCTTCCTTGTTGTGCTCATGGACATAAGGAATTGGTTCTCGAACCACATATATTGGTGTCTTCTCTCTTTATTGTTTCCTTTCTTAATTGGTTATTGCCCTAATTTGATCAGACTAATTTCTAAGTTAGTTAATATGATCATCTTCAATTACACTTAAGGGGTTTGAATTGGTATTGCCCAAGATTTCTATGCTTTGCCTACAATCTTAATGGTGCGTACACAACCAAAGCCGGAACTGAGAGAAGTACAAAACTCATAAAACTTCCTTTTTCCTTTTTTTTTTTCTCTTCCTCTGCCAAACTCCCTCCACATTCTCTAATATTTACAAACTTTTCCTTATCTTCCCGAAATGCCATAAAGGCAACCAATACGAAACAAGGGTACAAAAGGGATTGCAAGGGGGACAACAGATTGTAAATCACAGAGCCATTAATCATGTGCGACCAGCCTTATTAACTTTCATACGGCTGAAGTTTTCGGCAATTTCTCAAAAGATTTGAAGATATGTCATCAGCTGTTTGAATTTATTGGCTCAAATTTTCAGCCATTTCTCAACACCTTCCTGCCTGTTTTATCCCCATGAAGATGAGATCTAATATGATGTTTATCAATGCAGATGCCTGTCATAGTTTAGTGGGTTGGCAATAAAAACCATCTACTCAGAGGCTCAATAGGGAGCTTACATAGCATCCCATGAAAAGCGATTTCATTAAAAGTAAATAAAATTAACAAACCTAGCTATTTTCTCAAACCCTACAAATTTGCAAAGATAACTATAAGAAATTGGTCATTGTTCTTATATTGCTGGAAGAATTAATCTAGATGCTTCTGGATGCCACCAGCACATAAAGCAGAAATGTGTAGGTAAGCTAAAAATTTAATAACTAGAGGTTTAGCCTGAAAAAGGTATTGTTGCAGCTGAGTTTTCTCCACCTTGGACTTGACATTATAGTAAAAGTTGCATGTGTACATACATAATTACATGTGTGCCTGTGTCATTCATTCTAAGGTAGAAGTAATGTTGCACAATATTATTCAATCCATTTTTAACTACAGTAAGTTCTGTTTTAGGGTTTTATGTCTTTTTGGTTTATTTTCTTTATAAGTTGTTTAGCATGGTTGAGAATAGACTTATTTCAAGGGTTAGGATAGTTACTTATAAGGGGTTTTTTTTTTTTATTTATTTAAAGTAGTAGCATTTTTTTTAATGAGTAGTTCCTCTTTATAATCTATGAATCAGAACAGATTGTTTTATCAATTTCATGGCACTAGAAACAAGAAGGCCAAGCCTCCTGTGTATTTCACCTCTATTCCTCCATCCCTAATTTCTCTTACTCTACCAATTAAACAAATTTTACTTTGGTTTCCTTCCAACATGAAACAGGGTAAAAGCAATTGGCAAGGAAAATGGAAAATGGAAAATGGAAAATGGGTTAGGCAACTGTTGTAAGTCATAAAATTTTAATGTTAATTTCTATTTTTTTACAAATAATCCTAGGGCTATGTTTTTGCATATTTTTGGAAAAACTCATCAATTAATACTCCTATAAGTTTTGTTTAATTAAGTGAAGAAATTAAGATTTTCTGTGACCACAACCTAAAGGATAAAACAAACCATAGATCATTCTTTATTAAAATGAAATTGCATTTTTACCAGTTATAACCGAAACAAATACCTGAGTTTCCAAGTGCTCAAATTCCGCCAAAACCTCCTCTTCATCTTTAGCTGATAATTTCTCCCCCAAGATCGCATTGATTTCCTTCAAAATCACAAATATGGCAGCCCATTTCAGGAAAAAAAAAAGAATGGAGAAGAAGAGAAGAAGCTGAAAGCCCATGTGAAGAGGAAATGCTCAAGTTATGATTTAACAGACAAAAATGATATACCTTTTGCTAGATAAAGAGAAAAATAAAATTATCACCAAAAAAGAAAAATATGAGTGATTCTTTAAAAAAAGGATAACACATGGCTTATTCTCCATTTTGTGCATGGTTGTCTAAAACCATAAGCGTAATATGTTTACAGGCTTTCAAATAACCTAAGTTATTGACAGATATTTAGAAGTATATTATCTGAAATATTAAAAGAAAAACATATCTAAGAGAAAAAATGTGAAAAAAAACTTCTTGAAAATGACAGATAAACATAATGAGTCCTGTGCAAACTTGAATTCTACATCATAATCGCAACCTGGTAATGCAAGCCTACAATCTCTAATGTCATGAATGGCCTTTGAACTATAGTGAAATGTTTGATGTGGTACTTGAACTTAAAAATCTCTAATGTGGTACCTAAACTATGGATTTGTTAACCAATGAGGTACTTAGAGGGCTGTTTGTCTACTACATGTCATCATTTCGAGCTAATCATGTCAAGGGTGAGCACCACATTAGTTAACATATTCATAGTTCAAATACCACATTACAAATTTTTAAAATTCAGGTATCACATTGAATATTTCACTATAGTTCAGGGGTCATTCATAATATAAACCCTTCAAAAATAGATTGGCATGCCCCCATATGCAACTATCTGACGGCACGATAAACCACTTATATAATGAGGACAAATACTTGCTGACAAACAAAGAAGAAGGAGAGTGAGGGAGAAAACAAACAAGAGAGACCTACATCAAGGATCATATTTCATTCTAGACAAAGGAATCAAGATGAGTAAGAATTGAATTGAAGCTCACATCTTGATAAGCCCTAGCCTCTTCGGTGTCATCCATTAACTTCTGGACATCATCTATGTTGATCTCACTTTGTATTGCCTTAATTGCATTGTTACCTGTTTTCAAACTCTCAAAAACTGCTTTTTGCTTGCTTGCTAGTTCAATATCTGCCAACTGAAAGAAAAATTAGTGTTTTAATCTATCTAAAGCATTTTTTAAAAGCAATACTAGAACCCCAAAAGTAAGGTAACAAATTGGAGCTCATGTCGATTCTAGATCGATGATAAAGACATTGTAAAGGATTGAGTGGATATTCAATCAAACTCTTATACTACTTTCTCATAATATATATATATATATATAACATTAAGCAATGAGAAAATTGAAAGAATTTAAACAAGGTAGCTGCATTTCAGATAAGAAATGAAATCATCAAATACTATGATAATTCAGTTTCACTTACTTGTTGCTCGACATTAATAAGCCATGCGTCAACTTGTTTCAATAAATCTTCTTGGGCTTTCTTCTTCTTCAAAGCTAACAAAGCTCTATCCTTTCTCATTTCACGAATCAAGTCTCTAGCAGCTTGCTTTTCCGCTTCTATAACATTCTCAAGCTAACAAAGGAAGAAAAATATAAACAAATATGAAGCTAAACGCAACATAACAGAAATTCAAAAAAGAAAAAAAATGAGACAGCAGAGAAACCTGCCGCTGGTACTGTGCAAGCTTGCGCCTCTGGGTCTTAAGGGAGAGAATTGCTCGATCAACTTCGGTGATCTTGGGTTTCTTCACAAATAAATTCCCCATTTATTACTGATTAATTGCTCGGTTCACGTCAAAAAACCCTAACCCTCACCTAATCACTTGTCTCCTATTCTCTCTATACGGAAGAGAACCCAAATCTCTACACCAATCAGCCTTAACGAAGGAGGTACGACCACAAATCTCCGGAGACGATTTTTCCTGTTATTTTTGTTTTCCGTCCTTTTTTTTCTCCTGCTATTTTTGCTTTCCCAATTACCCAATCTCTTACTTTCCTTGATATCCTATCTTTTCCAGCTTTTTTGATATTTCATTTCCATTTTTATGTTTCTCCCTCTTACCTTACTTTGACCCTGTCTCTCACATAAATCAATTTTCAAAATCAATTGTGGACTGATTTAACATCAATAAAAAGTTAAAAGTGCATTCCAAAAATGTTGTGAAAATTATGAATTAATAATTTTAAGCAGTTGATATGGTTGTGAAAATGAAAAATATTTTCAAACATATGATATTAAGGCTCTGTTCGGTAAGTAAAATTTGGCTTCTGAAAAAAAATATATTTTGTGGAAATTCAATTTTAAAAAAATCAATTATTTGCTATTATTTGGATAAAATAAAATAAAATATTTTGTCATTGTTTGAATCACTTTGTGTAAAATATTTTTCACCATAACACATTCAAGCTCAATGACGGGATGAGCTAAAGAGATGAGGAAGCTCTCGTTCCACTCAGGGTTTTGGAGTTTTTCAGACACGTGTGAGAGCTACGATGATTTGGGTTTTGAAATTCTATAATTTTATAATTTATAAAAGTATTTATTAAATATTTTTTTTAAAAAGTAAAAGAACAAAAAAAATAAGTAAAATTCAGAAACTGAAACAAGGTAGACGGAAATGGGATTGTAAACCGCGTATCATTTAAGTGTGTTTTAAAATAATAAAAAAAATTTAATTACTTTTTTATTTAAAAAATACAAAAATAAAAAACATTTAATATAAGTAGATTTTACGCATTAAAATTGATACCATTTTCATACACAGTGATAAGTAGTACGATCAAAGTTTTGGTAACTGATACGATTTCAGTTTTCAGCTCTTCGAGTGATAGAGTCTTGATAATATTATCTGGTACTATAACAACAGCGTATAGATCGATCAAACTTGACAAAATAATACTATTTAAAAAAAAAAAAAAAAGGCAAATGAAAACAAAGAAATATAAATGGCCATTAAGAAAGTAACACATGACACACTAATTGATGAGCGTTGTTCATCCATATATTAATAAAATTAATTGTAAGGATTTAAAATAGAATTCAAAAAAAGGAATAGTTGTATACCTTTGCTTTTCAAAAGAATGACTTGGTATATCTCGTCTCTTTTTTTTTACGATAAATTATATAGATATACTATGAATTAATGTGATTTGAGTTTATTTTTTGAGATTTAAAAAGTGACATTTAACCACCATCAGCTGTATATTAATGACATTTCGTCAGTTTTCATTAATGCTATTAACACTTAATCAATAAATCCTAGCTCTTTTCTCGATTTTTTTTGTTTACTTTTTCTCATATTCAAACTTTTCAAAGAAAAATTAGATTGAAAGCATGAATTTTTCACAATGTTTAGTAAGTGAAGGATCAAATATTGGAAAAGTATACTATTATGGTATGTGCCACTAGTTGATCTTTTCTCTTCTTCCTTTTTTCATCTCTATTTTAAAAACTCAAAAATTTCCAAAAAATTCAAACTAAAACTCATTGAAAAAAAATCTTTATTGACGAATTGTTGTGTATTATGGGGATTTGTGGTTGTTTTGTGAGTTTATTATGTGTGAGTAATTCAGGGTGGATTTGAGTTCTGTGAGCTTTTCTAGTGGATGCTGGGTTTGTTTTTGGGACTATTGATGGTTGTCCTTAAAAATTGATGTGGCTGTCGAATGGAATTGGTTGTTTGTTTGATACTTGATACAATTCCTAAAAGCAAAAATTCCATTTTCGAAAAGGACACAAAACTTGAAATTTACATATAAACAAATAAGTTTTTGAAACTCTCAACAAAAAATAATCAACACAACTAAAAAACACCATTAACAAAAACACCCAAAAGCAAAATCAAAATTTTGGGTCTTGGTTTAAGATTGCTTTTTTGGGTTTGTGAAGAAGAGTTTTTTTATGGTTTTGGGTTTAGTTGTTTAGAGAGAGAAATTATCTGATTTTAGAGAGAGAAGATGAATTTAAGATGAAGAAGAAAAAAATTAAAAAAAAATAACGATTTTGGGTAAAAATACAATAAAACAAATTATAAGATAATTAAGTATCACATTTTAAACCTCGAGGGACAAACTTAAATCACATATAACTACAGAATATAGATATGTAATTTACCATTTCTTTTAATACACCAAAACTTTGCTCAATCATAATGCGTAATGATGAATGTGAAATATTAAATACCTCTTTTTTACCCAAAAAAGATTTATCTTGATGAAAGTCAGGTAAATAATATTGTTCTCTTTTATATGACCCATGAAAACTTTTTATTTGAGGATATCTATAATCAACAAAATAATATTGTCTTTATGTGTTATAAAATAAAAAGTAAACAACTTATACTTTATCTTAGTAAAATAATAAATAGAGAAAAGAACATATCATTTGGTGGGTGAAAATTTTAATTTTAGATCTCTAATTGCATTAAGAAATATTCTAGTGTCATGTGCTGATCCTTCCCATCTAGCTATTATAAATGTGAAACACATAATAAAATCACACAACATTTTGAGTTCAAACACCTTTTCTTCTTATTTAGAAAATTTTTTAATGTGGTGGAAGGATAGCAACAACATATGTATCATTAATTGCACCTATGCAATCCTATATAAATAATCATACTAATCTTCACAATTATAATAATAAATAAATACACAAAACTATAGTATTATATTCTTGAAAACTTACCTTTAAATTTAGCATATATCTAAGATCATTACATATTTGTTCAGGTATTGAGCTAAGTGATCTATCTTCAAATGCACTATATCAATGGCCATTCTTGAAACTTTTCAAGTATAATTGCAAAATTTTAGCTTATCGTTGCCATAAACCTTTGAAATCGTTTTTGACATCTATAATTTTTTACACCAAGCACCAATACATATAAAAAGATAGTCAACATCTCATAAGAAAACATTTTTTGAACTTTGCAAATTGTATTGTGTTTCTAAAACCTTCAACAAACTTTTGAATATAATTGTGGACATTCTAAAATTAATCATGCAATGTCTTTTATGGCCATCAAGAATTTCTCACACCCATGCTTCCTCTGATTGTTTTAAGATATATATTTATCATAATATAACTAAATAGAACAAGTTGCAATAAGTAATAACCTATTAAAATTTTTCATATGTTTTAAAATATCTTTCCTTCTCCTTTTATCATCGAAATTGTTAAGAATACTATTACTTATATTCATTACTTGTGAAAATGTTTTAAAGAAAAATGCTTAAAATATTTGGTAAACAATCAAATTGTTTAAAATAAACTAAGCATTATAGAAAAAAAAATACATGTAGATTAGTAATCATAAATATGTTTGAGTTACCATAAATATAATAGATTTCAATATCACCCGAACATAAATAAATTCATTAAAATACACATCAACATTATAAAAAAGAAATCTATGGCACTTAAATGTATATAATGAAAAACAAAGATAAAATACAACAACTAAAAATAAAAGAAACTAAGACATTCAATATTTCATCTCCTAAGGTCTAAGGAGACTAAAAAACTTAGAACTCTCATCCATTTCTATTTTAAGCCACCAAACTCTAATCTCATGAGATATTAATAAAAATACAGTTCATTTCTCCTTATTAACTAATAACTTCAGAGAGAAAAGTAAAGTTTGTTGGCTTTAGGAACTTCATCTAACAAGTTATCAAGTACTTTGATTACTTATAGAATGCCCTATGGATTCGTAAGTAGAGTAATACTAGAAGTAGCTTGACTCATATTATCAGTTGCACTGGATAATTTATCTATTTGGTTAAACAATTTTAAAGCTCCTCTAATAGACTTTGATAACTTTTTTTACTAGTTATAGGATGAGAAAATTTTGGATCAATGAATTTTCTCTTTTGGTGTGATTGTTGCAATGTTCTTGAAGTTAATATTGAAGTTCAAAAGTTTGATCATTTCTATATAAATCATTTGCATTCAATAAATTATCTACTATTTGATTGGGCATATAAACATCATTCATTGCAACTCTTTTTGCATGTCTTTTAGGTGTCAAATTATTATCCTTAGATAAATTGCTAGGAAATATACTTGAAGAAAGTACTCATGCTTTGTCACTGACGGTAACTAATCCTATAAACATTTGATCTAACTTGCCTCCTAATTCAAGATCAATACCTTCAATTCTATATTTTTAAGCTTTAGGCATAATCTTTATATAAGTTGATGGTATAGTAAGAAAATAAGAATAAATAAATAAGAAAAGTTCTAGTATAAGAATTTTTAATATACCTTTAGCCTATCCTCCTGCTATTTTTCAAAGGCATCAATTGTTCATTTTATAGGATTCTACCTTAAACTAGTATCTTTCCCTTTAAGCTTCTTTCATGCTTTTCATTGTTTCTTCAATAGATCCCACCTATTTTTGAGTTGTTTCTATGAATAAACATTACTTTATGATTCTCGAATTTGACAATTATTCTTAGCTATCTTTTTTTTTTTTAAAATGAGTTCTAAGTCTATTGCCATCAAAAATTTCTTTAATACAAAGATCACAGAATATTATTGCCAACCTTCTATCTCGTACTACTTTTGCCTTGTCATCTTAGAATGTTTTAGTAGCTTGAACAATCTTGTTAACCTTTTAGGTGAGATGGTGATCCAAGAGGGGAGTGAATTGAATTTTTTCAAATTCTTTCCCAAAAATAGATTTCAATATAATTCAATGGAAGATTAAAACCAATATCAAAATATGATGCAAATAATAATAAATTGATGATCTTGAAGCAAATATAAACTATAATCAAAGTAAAGAAATATGGATAGAAAAATCAAATACAAGGATTTGTAGAGGTTCGATCTTTCTCCACAATGCAACTACGTCATTTTTCTTAGTTGTTTGCACCAAGATTTCAATCTACTAATCCTGAATTGAGAATATAACCCTATCTTTTTTTTTTTATAAAGTTTAAGATAGAAACTTCTATCCTTACACAATTAAGGGATATTTCACCCCTTACTTACAAAACAACCTAAATGATTTTTAAAAATTAAAATACCTCTAAAGGTTGAGTGTTTGCTTAATAAAATACAAAAAAATTTGATAAATGAACAACAACAATGATCTGGATATAACAAATACAAAGATATAGACTTTAAAGCTCTAAAACTCTTGATTTTTTTGAGAGCATAAATATATAACTTATTTGATCTTGCTCTCTTAATTCATCAATTATCTTGATGTGTTGGAATGTCCAATTTATAGAGAAATTGAATAACTAGCCGTTGGTGTTGGTTTGGAGTTGAAAAAAATGTTAAAGCTTGAAAAACTAGCCTTTGGAGCTTTTCTGGGCATAAGGGATCGATCTTGTGCCTTACTTGATCGATCCTTTTTTGCATGGGATCATCCATTTTGGTGTTTTTCAAATCTATTTTATTTTTGTAAGAAAAATCAATCGATCTATTACAAGAGAGGATCGATTGGTTTAGCTAGAGGATTGATCTTGTAACTCAGGGGATCAATTCGATCAAGCTGAGCAGTTGTCTATTGTTTTACACTCTACTAACTAATTTAATCATATCTTAAGTTATAAAATTCCAAATCAAAACCGTTTAAAGATTTAAAAACTAGACTTAAAAGGCTTTATATCCATATAAAATTTATCACCTAATTCATTGTATATGAATTATAGTGAATTTTTAAAACTATCCCTTATGTAGTTTTTAGACAACTACAAAATGTCTAGTAAAAATTCAAAATCTTTTCTTAAAAAATTTGGATTTTGATTTGTTTCATCCATTAGAAACAGACTCAAAGAGCTTTTCAACTATATAAAATTCAAAGATTAAAAGTTTGTGAATTAATAAAAAAAAAACAAATTCAATGTTGAAAAACTTTATTCTTGTAAAACAACTTTCTTAAGTTAATCTATTTCTTAAAGCCAATATTATCAAAATTGTATTGAGTCCAAAATGAATAAGTTCACTTTAAAAACAACAATTTGACTTTCATTTAAACTCAAATAAATAATGTTTAAAGATAATTTTGATTTCAGAAATAAGAAAACATGAAAAAAGGTTTGTTTAAACTTTAAAAATCATATTATTTACTTAGTACCATAATAATAAAACTTAAGAATATGTACTAAATAAATTTTTTTTAAATTTTGATCAAGCTTTATTTAGCTTAATGTTTTGTTATTTTAAAATAAAGATTAATTCAACGCTAACAATCTTTCCCTTTTTGATATGATAAAACTTAAAGATAAATTTGCTTGATAAAATTTTTTTTAAGACATTTAAGATTTTTGAAAAGCATATTGAAAAGCTCCTTTTAAATTTTGCATGGCAAAACTCCCATTTAATTAATGCATTCTAATCCAACACAACTCAAAAAATATATGTTAGTCAAATATATCAAATAAGCATAATCAAACATTTGCATGTTAAGCACAAGCAAATTTGTTCATATGATATTTCTTTTCCTTTTTGTCATAGTAAAAAGGCATGAACATATTAACGAGCAAATAAACACAAAGAGGTATCATTAACAAGTATATTCATAATACGTTTCTTTCTCTTTTTGTTTAAGCTATTTATACCAAATGTCAAAACTTTAACCTAGTTGCTATAAACATATAAGAAGAAATATCTATAAACTCTTTCCCTTTTTGTCATAACAAAAGAAAGAGAGATCAATTCAAGGTATGAGATAAAATGTTTGATACCAATAATATTAAGAGTATTTTGAATGTATGTAATCAAGTGTAATATACACAACGAAGTTCACATACATGTACTCAAGAACAAAAGTATAAATGTGTTCAATTTAGACGTTATAGCACAAAATTATTCATTCAACCTAGCTATATGAAATTTATGAGCAAAACGATAATAAATGATATGCAACCTACTTATAAATTATGTTATCATAAGATGTGTTTAGAACCTAAAACATCAATAGCAATTAAGTATAAATTCAAACATATGCATTCAAACTCATATCAATTGTTAAAGATATACTATCACAAAACATATCAATTGTTACCATAAAATAAATCAAGCAAAATTGTATTCCAAGATTCCTCTTCCTTTCAAAATAAGGATTAATCAATTTAAGGTACACATAATTTTACATGAAAGGTACAAGCTATATCAAATATAGGCACATAAATAAGTATCCATGAAAATTTAAAAATTCTTTAACAATTTTGATACCGATTATTAACAATTGTTAGCTATTTTGTTTACAAACTTTCAAGGATCATAATATATTTCAAGCATATGAAAATTTCAATCAATACATGCATAATAGCATTCTTTCATAGGCATATCCTATCCAAAACAAATATTCAATCATTATGTTATAGCAAAGAATTATACAAGTATGATTTTTCAAGCATGATGAACACATATGCTATAACAAAGAAATAATGAAAGCATAATTATTCAAATATATTCATATTTATTTCAATGCCTAGCAATGAACTTAATCTAAACATAAGCAAGTATCTAAATATATATTTCAATCAAAATCATACAAGCATATGCAAAAATATTTCAAATCACATATACCAATATACTAATAAAGATACAAATATTTAAACATAATGTGGTATATGCCATTTTCATAATCTTAATCAATGAACATGTTCAAAAAAATCAATCTATTTAACTCATATATGTCCAAAGATTCAAATGAATATTCAGGCAATCAAAACTATTAATCAAAGCAATCAAGGCATGAATATTAATCAATTCAAGCATTTAACAAAGTTAAGACAAATTCTATCAAGTAGTTTGGTGATTAATTTATGCAAAATGTTCACAAATTCAAACATAATATCTCATTTTTGCACATATCAAAGCAAGCATTTATCAAATCATGCATTAAATATTATAAACCATAGGTACATAGCATAGATTCAATACAATTACATTCATCCTTATTAAGTTATATTGTTGTGCTCATCGTAGTTGAGTGAGGTTTTGAATCTTTCATTCCACATCATTTAAGCTAGTTTTTTTATATATTTAGGCTTCATTGATGATGATGACTTATTTTGCTTGTTTCACTTAAAATCCAAAAAATGTAAGTTCATTCATACTCATTTCAAGTTTTTCTAGCATAGACTTAGAAAATTTTTTTGACAAATAATTTTCATTAGAAGCATCAAGAAAAATTAATTGATAAAAATTATACCAATTGTTAGAAAATAAATTCATTATTTTAAGTCATTATAGGCAAAAGAAATTTTGTTCACTACGCCCAATTTTCCAATTGGAAATGAGATATATATATATATATATATATATAAACTTAAGCTAAAGACCATGCATTAAGTTAAGCAACAAATATCATAATATTGGCACTAAAGCTAAAATTTTCATGTAATGTGCAAAAATCAAACCTTTTAGATCATTCATGAATACAAAATAGACATATTCAATATTCATATACATTAAATAAATCATCAAAGAATATATGAAAATCAATTTGAGGCCCAAAAAAATTTAAAAAACTCAAGAAAGCATATTTATCATAAAAAACATCATCAAGAAATTTTCATCACTAAAACATAAATATGTCTACACAAATTATAGGTTATAATCAATAATGACTTAAGCTAAAAATAAGCATCATAAGAAAATCATTTACTTAAGTCATGTTACAACCATGTCAAACTAAGCAAAATAACATTTGTCACATAAGCACACATATTTGATAAAAGTAATAGATGAACCAATAATATCTATCCTTTAAGAACAAGTAGTTCATCAATTCAAAATCAAAATAAAAAAATGGGATAAAATAATTAAGCACGAGATCCAAAATATTTTACAAAATTAATAAATCAATTTAGCACAAGAGTAAGTATATTTAAAAATATTTTAAAAATCAAGAGATAAAAAATTTAAGCACTATCAAATTACAAGGATTAACGTCAAGTTTAATCAATGATTATATAAGCATATATCTTGACCAAGATCATAAATAAACTAAGAATCAATATATATTTTTTAAGCATAAAATGTTCATCAATTCACCAACATCACAAATCAAGAATCAAAACAATTATGTATAATACAATCAAGTTTAAGAATTCATAAGATCCAAGTATTATAAACAAATTGAGTAGTTTTAAACATCATGGTTAAATAGGTATGTTCAACAATCATAAATCAATATGCATAATAATCACAAAATCATTTCTATCAAGTCAAAATTATTCAAACAAATATATTTATGCAAAATACCATAAGATAAATCATTCAAAGCTTAATATTTTTAAGATTTTATTTTTAAAATTTTGAAGCTCATTTTTACTTGAAAAAGACTTTAATAAATCTCATAACTAGTCAAACTTATTTTTAACCATCTTGTACTATTCCAACAAGTTTTAAATGACAAAGCAAAGTTATTCAAGTAGTCATTTGGCCTTAGAAATAAAAAAATCAAAATGTCAATTCTTAAACCTATATTTCCTTGAAAAAGGCTATTAAGATGGGCAAATATGTTTAAACTCATATTGAAGCTCTTAAAACCATTTAGAAAAGTTTTATATCACACTTTGAAAAAAATCCAAATGGTTTTTATGCCCATAAATGTTCAAAAACAAAATTTGATATTTTAAACTCCAAAATCTTTTGAAACTTGCATGTAACACTTATGAAAAATTGAGACTATTGTAAGTTATTAAGTTTTCTTTGTTTGAGCAAGTTTAAATTATTGAATTCAAAATATTCAAATTAATTTTACAATTAAAAGCTCACTAAAACAAAATTTTATATTTTAAAGCTTGATTATAGTAAAAATAACTTTTAAAGCAAAATATAAAATTTTAAAATCATTAAGCTTTGAGTGTTCCCCCTAAGTTTGTACATAAATATAAAAATAATTAACCACATAACTTAATCACATCAAGCATATATAAAATACATCTCAAGCATTAAACACAATATCAACAAGCATATGTGGATATGTATTTCTTTCAAAATAATTTAGAATCAATCAAGATATATCAATAAAACATATAATAATTTAGCACTCAAAATTCATCAAGATTAGGTAACCAAATTCAAATTCATAAAAATTTAGAGGTTACTATTCTCCATTGTGTGTCTAGAGTTCCAATTTTAAATATCACATTGTAGCTTCTTGTTCTAACACACCTACAAGAGACTATCTCATTTGATTTTTGATACACAAATTGTTTGGGTCTTTAAGTGTTAAACACCAAGTCTCTTGTTTCTTTAGGAACCCATACTTATCTAATTCTAAATGTGACTTTTCTTCTAATAGGATAAGTAGGTATAATATGACTATGAAAATGACAAAAAATACATTTAATTATTTTAATATTTAAACAAGCCTTGAAAATATTTTATTTTTCATTCATCAATTCATCAAATTTTTTTTTCAAATCAAAATTTTTTTTTTTTGAAAATTCATTTCTATTTTGAAGGGTTTTAAAATCTATTTTCACCTTTTTATTTTCTTTTTTCAAAACATTTTTTGCATTTATCAAAAACTCATTCTCTACATTCAACATTAAAATCATTTTTTTATATTTTAAGTAAATATTTTTAAACTCAATTACTAGCTCATTATAAGCATATTGTAACTCATTAAAAGTATAAGAGTTTGAATCATAAGAGTTAGATGTTAATTTCGATTTTTCAATAGTCATGAGATATGATGTATGTTAGTTAGAAATTTATCTTTCATGTACGTCATCCAACTTTCTTCGTATCATTTGAAGTGAAGCAATTTAAGATCAAGTTGAAGTTGTGGGAGTTAAGAGTTTTATAGAGTAAGCACTTGGCCTTAGCATCATCCATCACTTGCTTTAAATAGTTTACATCATTTGAAAGAATTTCAAGCCCTTTTTCTATCAAATTTCAAGCTCTAAAATCTTGAGCCATTATGAATACTTTCACCCTCATTCTTCATTTTACAAAATTTATATTTATTGAACATGAGAGCTTTGAGGATTATCTCACTATCTTAGAATCAAAATTAAGCTATAAGATCTTTACTTAAGGTGGTTAAACCTATAAAAAGATACCAAGGCTCTAATACTAATTGTTAACTTTTTAGGTGAGATGGTGATTCAAGAGATGGTGAATTAAAATTCTTTAAATTTTTTCCCAAAAATAAATTTCAACATGATTCAATGAAAGATTAAAACCAACATCAAAATATAATACAAATAACAATAAATTGATGAACTTAAATCAAACATAAACTATAATCAAAGTAAAGAGATAGGGATAAAAAAATCAAACACAAGGATTTATAGAGGTTCATTCCTTCTTCACAATGCACCTATATCCTCTCTTTTGGTTGTTCACACCAAGACTTCAATCCACTAATCTTAAATTGAGAATATAACTTTATCTTTTTTTTCCTAAAGCTTAAGATAGAAATCTCTACCTTTATACAATTAAGAAGATACCTTACCTCTTACTTACAAAACAACTCAAATAATTTTTACAAACTAAAATACTTCTCAAGGTTGAGTGTTTGGCTAATTAAGTATAAAAAAAATTGATAAAGGAACAACAACAATGATTTGGATACAACAAATACAAAGAAATAAACTTTAAAGCTCTAAAACTCTTAATTTTTTTTAAGAGAATGAATATATGACTTATTTGATTTTGCTCTTTTGATTCATCAACCTTTTTAGTGTATTGAAATGTCCAATTTATAGAAGCATTGAAGAACTAGCCGTTGGGGATGGTTTGGAGTTGAAAAAAACATTGAAGCTTGAAAAACAAGCCTTTGGAGCTTTTCTGGGCATAGGGGATTGATCTTATGCCTTACTCGATCGATCATTTCTTGTAGGGAATCGATCCATTTTGGTGTTTTTCAAATCTATTTTATTTTTATAAGAAAAATCAATTGATCCGTTCCAAAAAAAGGGATCAATTGGTTTAGCTAAAAGATCGATCTTGAAACCCAGGGAATCAATCTGGTTAAGTTGGCTTGTTATTTTCTATTTTGCACTCTACTAACTAATTTGATCATATCTTGAGTTGTACCATTCTAAATCAAAAATCATTTAAAGATTTAGAAACCAGACTTAAAAAAGTTTCTATCATATAAAATCAATCGCCAAATTCATTGTATACAAATTATAGTAAATTTTTAAAATTACCCATTATGTAGTTTTTAGACAACTGCAAAGTGTCTATTAAAAATTCAAAATCTTTTTTTACAAAATTTGGATTTTGATTTTGTTTCATTCATTAAAAAGTAGACTCAAAGAGCTTTCCAACTATATAAAATTCAAATATTAAAAGTTTGTGCATTAATACAAAAAAATACAAATTAAATGTTGGAAAACTTTATTTTTGTAAAACAACTTTTTAAAGTTAATCTATTTTTCAAAGCCAATATTATTAAAATTGTATTGAGTTCAAAATGAATAAGCTCACTTTAAAAATAATTGGACTTTCATTTAAACTCAAATAAATAATGTTTAAAGATAGTTTTGATTTAAGAAATAAGAAAATAGGAAGAAATGTTTGTTTAAACTTTGAAAATCATATTGTTTATTTAGTACCAAAATAATAAAACTTACGAACATATACTAAACAAATATTTTTTAAAATCTTGATTCAGCTTATTTAGCTTAATGTTTTATCATTTCAAAAAACGAATCAATTCAAGGCTAGCAAATGTTAACATTTTTCATCTATCATATATGATATGTTTCAAAATATTAAAAAAATCAATATAAAAGTATATGGTAAATAGTCTAGACAATAAATATTTTTCATAAAGTAGATAGTAAATAATCTAGACAATAAATTTTTTCATCTATCATATGTAACATGTTTTAACTATTATTTGAATGCAATTTAAGCTTATATGAAATATGAATAAACTTATGCTAATATTCGTGGGTAATTTTTTTGTGATTAATTCAAGAAAATTACTTTGCTTGACAAATTAATTTTTTTTATTTAGCTTGACACCTTAATTAATTATATATCAAATTCTATATTTGCACATACATATAAAAGTATATATAATTTTGAATAAGGATTAAGAATTAAAATGAAAATGAGCACTGAGGATGTGAATATATGTAAGATTTAGTACAAGGGAAATTCACCCCCTATTTTAGTCAAAATACTAAAATAAATAAATAAAATAATTAAATTTTAGACTTTATTTATTAGATTGGAAGAATTAGTAATTAATTAATTATTAAATGTAATTAGCAACAAACAACAAAAACCAAAAAAAGTAGCATTTAGGTATTAATAGTACGTAGTATTTTATTTGAAGTAGAAGTGGTCACATGAATTGCATATGCTACATAAAAACAATAACTCAACCCTTAGCCCAACATAAGTTAATTAAAGTAACATAAGCAAAAACAAAAAGAGTAACACAAGTGAAAACAAGACTAGACTAAGCATGTTCAACACCATCAATCACATGATCTGTTTCAAGATGTTAAGGGAGAATGAAAATGATATTCATCGATTTAATTTGTTAAGTGGTCTATATCCTATCCTTTACAAACAACATTTATGACAAACCCATTTTGTAATAAGTATAATGGAATTTAGTTCATATATTCTAATTTATTGAAGGAATATTTCATTATTAAGCACATTTTTTTTCATTTTAAAACAAAATAAAGCCCTTGATTTTGTTTGTTGATCATTAAAGGAAAGCTTATTTTCCAATAGTCTGATATAGCCTATATTTTATACTAAACAATTATAACATTCCTCTAGCTCCATTTATAGAATATCATTAACATCGTACAATCTTGCATATGCATATGATTCATTATCCCTATAACAGCCAAAAACATTGAAGACTGATATCCTATATGATTATAAATTTTAAGAAATATTGATCTTTTACCCTACTTTCCTAGAAACTCATTACTCAAATATCATTTTTATCCTTTAAAACACTAATCATCTTTGATAATCTAAAAATTACAAATCTTAAATTCAAAACTCAAATAATAAATAATTTTATACTTTAAATTGATATAAAAAACAAAAATAACAAAAAATCAAGACAAAAAAAAGTATTTTCATACCTTAACCAAAAAGGGGTTTAGCCACAACAAAAGTATTTTGCAAGTATTTAGTGAATAAACTAGTGAATAGTTACGTAGTTTAACTATTTAGGTATATGTAAATATAGAGATAAAAATTTATTAATTGAGGATATTTTTGTCAATAACAAATAATTAATTTGGTATTTGGTCATTTTATTTCTAAACCATAATTTTTCAATCACAACTGCATCTTTCAACTAGCTTTTGTGATTGCTTTCTTTTAACTATCAAAAAGTGCTTTTAGCACAAACTAGTATATTTAACATTGCTTTTGCATTCAAAAGCTACGTTTTGAAACCCAAACATAATGCTAAACAAGGCCTTTTGTGTCTAATCTGATGCCTAAACCCCAAATTTCAAAACTATGTTTATATTTAGCCTATAATATTTATATTAAATAATTATTATATCTATACTTTATTTATGTAATAAAATGTTGGCTCACTTTTGCATGAAAATTTTTCAAATAGTTAGAAAAATTTTTTAAATTGAACTAATAATAGAAAAATAATTGTGGCAAAAAATAATATAAAAATAAAATTTAATATCAAAGGTAATTATTTTAAGGGTTAATATGTAAAATGGCCCCTATACTATACATGTCCTATTAGTTTTGTACTTAAAACAAATAAAATTCGTAGTTAAATACTCTTATTTTCATTCCGTCAAGTACTTTGATACTTTGCATTATTATCTCTAGTTCAATTACTGACATAGCATGAATATTCAATAAAATTATGTCATGTGTCATAAATATTTGGTTATCGCCACTTCAGTTATTATCACTTAAGAAAAAGATTAAAAAAATAAAACTTGATTTTAAAAAAAAAATAAAAAGAAAAAAATTAAAGGATTGGAAAAAGAAGAGGATGAAGGAATGGGAATGAAATGCACCATTGGGTGGCCTAAGGCCAGATAAAGGCCTATCTACCTTAGACTTGATAGATCAACATCAACGCCACTTGTTTGAGCCAAATAATTTTGTTTTATTTCTCTTTATTCTTTTTATTTTTCCTTTCCTTTATTTATCCTTTTATTTTTTTTTATCTCATTTATATTTTATCTTCTTTCTTCAATTAACAAAATACAATTGTGTGAAAAAGGCACAAATTCAATCCCTGTAATGTTGGTGTCAATTATAGTCGAGTTGACCTTGCACTAATGATGATTGTTAAGATAAAGCTAAATTGACCCATATTTCTTCTCTATTTTCGTCTTTTTTTTCTTTACCTGCTTTCATTCCCCCTATCCATTTATTCTCTTTCATTCCTATGCTTTTATCTCATTTCCCTTATCCTTGTTGCTAATCTTTTTATCTTGTTTCTCTTTCTTTTTAATAAAATATAATAACCCTAGAATCAACTCATAATGCAAAAAAAAAAAAAAAATCTACAAAACTTAAAATTATTTAAAATAATTTCAAAGCTCCTATCCATGTCGACATCAAATCCACCAAAGGGTTCACAAAAAAAGAGTTAAAGTTACATAGTACATAGATTTTTTTGTTTATAAACATTTATTATTAATTGAACAAAAAAATTTTTGATTGCTTTGTGTAGACACCTAATTTTGTTCGGACACGTTCTAGTTAAAATTCAATATTTTAAGTCATGACTCAAGTTTTTTTTAAAAAGTTTTGAATCTCATGAGTAATTCAAGTGTTTTGAACAAGTTGATTTTTGACCTGATACTAAAAAAAAATGGTGGAAGTCAACATAAAGTCAAAATAACTTTAAAATTCAACTTGATCAAACTTGGTTAATTATGAACTTTTAAGGTAAAAAACTGATGGGAAAGTTTTGAAATAGTTTGAAATTAAGACCGTTAGTTAAACTCATGTGTTACAATTTTGAAAATTCTTCAATTAAAATTTTGGTCAAATCTGAGTCAAATTTGGTTAAATTTAGGCTCATTTGGTCAAATGGTAAAATTTTGAAAGAAATTAATCAAGAAACCTTTGGATTTGAACAAAATACCTTTTCGATTAAACTCGAGTCAAACTTGATCAAACTCATATCAAACCTTGCAAATTGAGTCGATATCTTGATTGGAATTAATTAAGACTTAATTTTAATAAAATTATGATTTGAAATCTCAAAAATCAAATTTTGGCCTCAAGCTAGCCATAAAATCTAAAAGTGCCTTTTTAGAGCATTTACTTAAACTTGATCAAAATGAGGCTAGATTTTGGGTGTGGGTGCAAATTTAGGTTTAGAGTTCCCTTCATAATTTTTTAGCATAGTAAAGTCAAGGGAATGGTATTAGAATGGAAAAATTGAAAGAAAAATGCGAAAAACCTAATTCGCTTAAAAGGGGTAAAGTCGTAATTTTATGGGGTAAGATCGAATAGCCCCACAAACATCTAAGAAAATGTGCTGTAAATTATATGAATCCTTAGATCTTGGAGCGTAATCATCCAATGGTCCACATTGCATACTTGGTCATCGAGTTTAGTAAAAAAAAGATAAACTATTTTCCACTATTAGATAAGATTGGATCTAATGCTTTGTCTTTAAGTAGAATATTGTAAGACTGATTGGTAAGCTTTTGGCAGCAATACACAAAAAATAAAGAAAAAAACAAAAAATTGGAAAAACTTAAAAATGTAGCTTTTTTTTTTCTCTTTCATGCATTTTTTATAAGTTAAATATAAAAACTGTCCCTAAACTATATGCTTTCTGTTAGTTTGATACCTGAATTTTATGAGTTAAATATAAAACTATTAGATTGGTACTTGAACTTTCAATCTGTTATCATGATGGCACCTAAGATTAATGTCATTAGTTAATGTTGCTAATGTGCCATAAACATTTAATAATATATAGACACGTGTAAAAAAAAAGTTCAGTTAATACGACATCAGCATAAAAAATTTCAAAATTTTTTTCAAATTTTAAAAACATTTAAAAAATTCTAAAAAATTTTTAAAATTCAAAAAATTCAAAAAAAAAATATTAAAGATACTAAAATATTTTTCAAAAAATAATTAATTTTTTAAAATTTAAAAAAAATACTAAATACTAAATAATTTTAAATAATTCTAAAAAAAATTTAAAAATTTTTTTAAAAATATTTAAAATTTTAAAAAAATTTTAAAATTTCAAAAAATTCTAAAAAAATAATAATTTCTTTAAAAAATTCAAAACAATTCTAAAAAATTCCTAAAAATTTCAAAAAAATTTTAAAATTTTAAAAAATATATGAAATATTTTTAAAAATTTTAAAAACTATGATCATTTTAAAAATTTAAAAATTTTAATAAAAAATGTAAAAAAATTTAAAAAATAAAAATTTAAGAAAAATTAAATTTTCTTAAAGTTTAAAAATACAAAAACTTAAATAACTAAAAATTAAAAAAATATATAAAATTTTTTAAAAAATTTTAAAATTTTTTTTAAAAATTAAATAATTTGAAAAGTTAGAAAAATTACAAAAAATAAAAAATAAAAAACTTAAAAATTTAATAAAAATCCAAAATATTTCAAAAAATTTTTTAAAAGTTCAAAAAATATATAAAAAAAATTAAAATTGTAAGATTCAAAAAATACAAAAAAGTTTTAGAATTTTTAAGAAAATTTCTTGCAAATTTTTAAAAAATTTTCTATTTTTTAAAAAAATTTAAGTTTTTTTATTTTAACTATTTTTAAGTTTTTTTGAAATTTTTTTAAATTTTAAAAAAATTTTAGTTTTATTAAAATATTCTTTTTTTAATTTTCAAAATTTTGAAAAAATTTAAATTTTTTAAAAATTTGAGATTCTTAGAAAATTTTTAAATTTCATTAATGTTTTTAGAAATTTTTAAAAAGGTTTTAGAATTTCTTAATTTTTTTAAATTTTAGAATTTTTCAGAATTTTGTTAAATTTTTAAAAATTATTTTAGATTTTTTTAAAGTTTGTAAAAATTTTTAGAATTTTTAAGAAAAATTTTAGTATTTTTTAGAATTTTTAAAAATATTTTGGAATTATTTAGAACTTTTTAGAATTTTTTGAAATTTTCTTGTAATGGTTATATGGCATTTATGATGTGAAATTGACTAGATTTTTTTATGGATGTTAATATTTTATTGGATATTCATGTTATGTCAACAAAGTTGACTAGCGGCGTTAATCATTGGTAACAATGTGATAGCAGTATGAAAGTTCAGGTAACAATCTGATAGTTTTATTTCTTTAGGTACCAAACTAATAGAAAATATATAGTTCGGGAGTCATTTTTATATTTAACCCTTTTTTGTTTACAAAACATGTAATCTTTGCTTTGCTTTGATTTCTTTGAAGGAAAAACAACATTTTCTATGGTGGATTTCTTCTACAACATTTCTTAATTCATCATTACATCATTTCAATCTAATGGAAGATGTATGAAATGAAGCATGATAAAAAATTACACCTAAAAAATTATTTGAAGCTCTCACCTAGGGGTTTCATGTCTAGGCCGAGACTTCCTTCCACCATTATTAATGTTTTCTTTGTTTGATTTTCATGCTTTGATTTATTTGTGATGATTGGGATTTTATGTTTAAAAGTTTTTCATCTTGTGATCCTTTGTGATGTATTTTGGTGGATGAAAAATGGTTTCCATTTAGGTAGTTTGTTATGTGTTTGATAAATGTTTTTATTAATAAAATAATTTTATAAATATGTTTTCTAAGTGTTTGATGAAAAATTTTCAAATAAGAAGATAATATTTTAGGAATTTTCTAAATGTTTGATAAAATAAAAATGTGGTCTTTTATCATGTTTTTAAGTGTTAGTAATTAGTATTGGCAATAGGTTAGTACTTGCCATAAGGGAACAAAAATTTCTTTGGTAAGACAATAGGGGCTTTTGGCCTAAGTAGTTTCCATGCTTGGTTGAAACCGTCTTTTCCCTTTTCATTTTGCTTTTATGGTTGTTTTTATGCATGGTTTAATTTACTAAGTGTTTGTAAAATTTTCTTGTTATGTGATCATCATGGTAGTCTAATACCATGTTTAGCATTTAAATGTCATAAGCATTGTCATGCATTATTTTAATACATTGGCTTAGACATTAACCCCTAGTGAAAAAATGAGATTATAGTCTCTTGGCTTGCTTTGAAAACCTATCCAAATGATGGGGGTTTTGGAGCGGTTTAAGAGATCATGAAACCCTAAACCAACTCGAAACCCTAAACTTTTCTGAAACTTTAAACCCTAACCCTAAAAGTCTAACCTTAAAACTGTAAACCCTGATATTAAACCTTAAACTTTCTTAAAACTCAAAACTACTTGAAACCCTAAACTTTTCCAAGACCCTAAACCTACCTAAACCCTAGACTTTTTTGAAATCTCAAGCCTTAGGTAAAAGCTAAACCTAGGTCAAAGCCCAAACCCTAATCAAACATTAAATCTTAGGGCAAACGTGAAACAAAATCAACCCCCCAAAACCAATATTGAAACCAAACCCATTTGGCCTAAAGTTATGCCCAAATTCAAACAATTCATATAATAAATCTTTGATTAAATGAATTATTCCTAAATGCCACCTAAATGATGAGGTATTTAGAAATTTTTTTCATCAAGCATTTTCATACGATCCTTTAATAAAATGTCTAGTAAAATAAAAACAAAATTTCTTTTAAAATATATACACTTTTTTTCCACAAAAAAAGATGAATTTTTAGATGGAAAAGTTGTTCCTAAATCCTGCCTAGGCGTTGAAGAATCCAAGTGATAAGTTTGCATTTAAGATTTTTATTTCAAAATAAGTAAGGTCAAATTCATTAATCATTCATCATTATGCATGACATCAATTTGCATATGTTTTATCTATTTATTTTTAAATAATTGTTTGCATTTATCTTGTCTATTTATTCTTTTTATTTATTACTGTTTATTTATTAATTGTTGCATTACTAGTTTTGCTACATAAAGTGTTTTCTTTTTATCAAAATGATTCTTTCAAAAAAGAAAAAAATGGGCTTTTGTGAAATAAATTAAAACAACATTTTGAGAAAAATAATTTTTGATACTCTACCTCGACGTTAGAGAGTTATTAATAATTATCATCTATAAAAAATGTTATTTTCATTGTAAGGGATTATTATGATGAATTTTAAGCAAAAAATGTTATTTTTAAATTCCCCTCAGATGATAAGGAGTTTTAAGGTCATTCTTTAACCTCAAGTTTTTCATTTTATTCCTAAACCATATTTTTTCTAAAAAAATTGATTTCAAAAGGTAAAGAAAATTATTATTAAATATCAAGTTAAAATCATTTTTATCTAACACCGTAAAAATAGCGTATAATTAATTGGTATCATTTTTAAAATGGGCAATGTGAGGTGTTAATCCTTTCACGCATAATAATACTTACAAACTTAATTCTATTTTAAAGACCAATATTATTATTTTTTTGATAAATTTTAAACTAGTTTTAGGGTTAGGTAAGACTATTCGCACCCCAAAAAACTCTTAATGCACCCCATAAAATTAATCAAATAGAAAATTATTTAAATACCCATTACTTAATTATCTTTTTGTCCTTTATACCTATTATCCGTAAGTTATCGAAAATGTATTTTCGAAAACTTCTTAACTATATTAGAAATTCATTTCTGAAAAGCATTTTAATTATCTAGAATAACATTTTTTGAAGTAATTTTTTACTTTATTTTTTTTGTTATGATCTCTAAATGGATCTGTAATGATTTCTTTGACGTATGCTATGTTTAATTCTAGCAGTAGAAACCTATAATCTTTCAGCCAGGCACTATCTATTCAATAATGTTTGAAACATTTATCAATTCTAACAAACGTGCATTTGAAATGAATTGCTAATTGTGAAGAGTGCTTGTGCAAGTGCCTATTACATCATGTGCAATGAGTTAATCACATTCCATCGCACATGGTATAGCAGCCAATTTGCGGAAGTGCCTTTTAGCAATTTTTCTTAGATGTATGTTTGTTAGAATTACAAAATGTTGCAAATGTTACTGAATGTATAGTGCCTGGTGGTTGAAATATTAGAGGTCCATATTGACGGATTTGTCAGTCTACTAATGACATATGAGGTTATTTTTTATGTATTGAAAAGGTATTTAGTCTTTTTTAATGGCTAAAGGTTATTGTATACCAAAAATATATTTTCGAAAGTTTTTGAAGGATTTTGTAAACAAATGTCCAAAAATTATTAAGAAGTTCAAAAAATATACTTTTGAAAATTCTCAAAGATTTTTGAAATTTTCAGTACATTGAAAAAGTTTCTGAGTATCCATTTCCGAAAACCTTTAATGCATTACGAAAATTCATTTTTGGAAGACTCAAATCATTGCCTTAAATTGCACCCCTAAACTTAAAATCGTAAATCTTTGAAAAGTAAGCACAAAATAAAAAAAAAAGAAAAAAAATGATTCACCTATGTTTTTAAGCTATCTAACATCAAAATCAAGATTGGATCTTGATTTAAGGCTTTTCAAGGGTTTAGGATTTTGGTGAAAAAGAAGAAAGAGGGTGGGGTGTTTGGTTTTTTTAGGAAATTAGTGTTTTAATTTGGGGTGTGAAAAGAAGGGATATGTGTTAATAGTAGTGAGGTGTAAAAAAAGGAAATGGGAGTGTAAATAGTCATTTTCTTTAGAGTTTTATTAAAAATATTGGTGGTAACTTTTTGTTTTAATTTTGATTTGATTTTCAAATTCATTTAACGGTCAAATTTTTGGACTTACATATTGTAACACTTTATAAGACATTTTAAAAAACAAAGTTAAGACTTTTTCTTTCATTATCCCTTTTTATAAAGTAGGCTTAATTTCACTCATGATCTCCAATATTTTACTTACATTCCATTTAAATTCTTAACCTTTATATTGTGTTCCATATGAGTCCTTATTTTTTTTCTTAAATGATGCCACTTAAAACTTATTATTATATAACCAATTTTGTATAATAGGTAACCTATAGCTTACCTTTAAACTTAGGTTAATGCTATGAATAACTTTTAAATTATAATAAAATATTTAATATGATATTTCAATTTTAAAAATCCTTAATATGATATTTGAATTATAAATTTTTATTTAATATGATATTTGAAAAATTATTTATTCCCTATATATCATCATTTGAAATTAATCACATTTAAATATTATATTAAAAATTTTTAAAATTTAAGTATCACATCAAATATTTTATTATAATTTATAAACCATTTATGACACTATTTTGAATGAATATAAAAGCAAATTTAATAAACGTCTAAAATGTTAAGAAATTGAATAGGAGAGAAAAAAAATAGAATTAGGTAAGTTGGAAAGTATAAAAATAATTAATTTATGAATTGTGATTTTTCAAAATTTTTTTTGTGGACAAAAGTGATAATTGAATGAGCTCATATCAATTTATTTTCAAGTTTGGATTTTTAAATTTAATTTTATTTTGACTTCAAATAATTTAAAATTTAGATTGTTTCATATTCAAATAATTATAAATCGAATTGTTTTAAGTTTGGGTTATTTTAAATTTAATAAATTTAATTAATTTTGAAGTAGTTATAATTTGAATCTTTATGTATCAAAAACTTAGATTTTAAAATTTTACATTAGATTAATTTTAAATTTAGATTATTACTAATTGTTTTAAGTTTAGTCTATTTCGAATTCAAATTTTCCTTTGATTGAAATTATTTTGAGTTCAAAATTTTTTTCTACTTTGAATCTTTAAAGTATGGATTAATTCAGGATTCATCTGAAATAGTTCTAAATCAGGATAAATGGAATTCAATCTCAAATCCATTTTTATAGTTTTGTAGATTTTTAATGCAATTTTGTTAATAAACCACTAATTCTTAATTTATTTAAATTCCTTACTCCCAACGTCATTTCCCAATCAAAATCCATCGCTGAAAGAAAGACGTCACAAATACCCAGAGCCCGAGAGGACCAAAACAAAACCTGCGAAATGCATATTCAAAGCAAATAAAAATTGCAAAGGATTTCTTTGAATCACATGGTTTAAACAGCTTAATCCTCCTTCCTTCCCGCGAAAGATCACAGTGATTCTTTTGATATTCAACTCGAATGCTATAGAAATCAAGTACTTTCGAGTGCCGATCCCCCATGGAGGAAGGCGATAAAAGCATTGGTGGTGGTGGGCAAACCTCTTCGAGGGTTTCAGCTGGTTCGCCATCTTGGTTGTGTGCTAGCAGGCAAAGATTCACCATTGAGCTGAGGCCTGGTGAGACCACGATAGTTTCTTGGAAGAGGCTAGTCAAAGATGCTCAAAACTCGTCTCCTCCTTTGACTGCCCGAAAGAATGAAGATTCTCCGGTGAGAATTTTTGGTTCAAGCGCATTTCACTAAATTGCTTGCTTCTACTTCTATATGTTTTTTTTTTCTTTCTAGGATTGCAGTTTGGGACTTTTTTTTTTCCTTTAATTGAAGTTAACATTGCAGCAATGGAATGCGATTAATAATTCTGATAGTATTTTGTTGTAAATTTAATTGGGTCTTTCACATTCATACTTGTAATTGATCTGATACTGTGTTAATAATTTTGGGTTTGCATATTTTGTTGTATGGATAAACTATATGGGTATGCTTGGAGCAACATGTTTTAGGTAAATTTATGGTTCTTCGAAATCAAAACTACTTTGAAGCCCATCAGAGTTTGGATTGAATCAAACTCGTTATTGCTTGGCATTCAGAGAAACTGAAGCTATATAAATAGCTATATTTCAGCAATTGTGGCACAATCCCTTTTAACTATTTGCTTCTCTATTGAAGGAACTAAAATATGGAAACTTCCCTAACTGTCCATGATTTACTGGCTAGATGCTAATTCTTTACACCTATTAGGTTGATAGATTTTATTAGTTGTTTTTAGAGGTATAAATGATAAATCAGTGCTTGCAAGCTACCGGGGTTCAACTCGGGTAAAACTCAAATTTGGCTCAGTCATTATCGAGCTAAGATTGAGCTCGAGCAGCTTGATTTATCGAATAAGCCAAGTTCGAGCATTCTAATGTCTTTGAGTGGCTCGCAAGCCTAATTAAGCTTTTATATTTTAATATATATTTTTTATTATTTTAATTAAAAAATTATTTTTTTTATCCTTATGTGTGTATGTGTGTATAAATGTATATATACATATCAATTCAAGCTCGAGTTTGAACACAAATAATCAAGCTTGAAGTTGAGTATGGAAATCGAGCTTGTTTTTTGTTCGGTAAACGAGCCTAATCGAGCGAGTTTGAGTAACTCAATTTTTATCTTGAGTCGTGTTAGAGTTTAGAAATTAAAACTCAATCAAGTTTGAGCCGAGTTTTGTGCAGCAAGTTTCGAGTTGAGCTCGAGCTTCTCATATATTGACTCAACTCAGCTCAATTAGGCTGAATATCACCTTGGATATCTAACCTTGTAAATTGCAGTTTCTTCCATATCAGCTTATTTTTAAAACATAATCAGATTAATCTTGCATTTATTGTGGTTGTTTTTTGAACTAGAAGAGAATAACTGCTTTGGTTGCCTTTAGCCTGAATATTTATTGGCATATAGAAGGTCTTTGTTTCCTTATTACGGTAGAACTACAATCAGGTTCAGGTTCATGACTTGGAATGTTCTCTAGGATTTCATGGTGATTTTTTAAATTAGGATTATTCAAATAGAATGACCAAACATGCTATACAGAGCTTCCAGTTGTGATTCTATGATTTGGATGGACAATTATATTGTTTAATCTGTGATGATTTTGTAAACTTTTTGCTCTTGATTTTTCTAATCATATTTGTAATAACATTTTTAAGAAAGATCTTGTTTCATTTCAAACATTGCTGTCAATGAACCCACTAATATATTAAAATGAGAACTAACTAATGATTGCTTTCTTGACACAATTTAACCACTAGTGGTTCACTTGATGTTTGTAAAGTTTGGTGTTTGGAAACTGTATATGGTAAAGCTAGGTTTAGCCATCTATAACTTTTGCATGTAATAAGGGCTAATCAATATTCATCATCCTTTCTTCACAATCTTATGTTTAGGGCTGCTTTTATTCCAAGCAATAAGTGCTAATTAGTACTTGATTTTGTGACCTTGGACATAAAAAAGGGAAAATGCAATATCTCTCTAACTTGTTCCATGTAAACAAGAAATTGGACAAATGATTTAATGACTGCTCCTTCCAGTAAAAGTCACATAATCACTACAGCTTTGCATGTTTTCTATTGCATAGACTTCTTAAGATCCCGTTTTAAAATTCGAACTCTAGTTTTTTGCGCTTTGGTGTTGTCCAAGACTAGTTTAATTAGACAGTTGCAGTCCAGATGATTGGGATGTAAGGGTTGTTCAATAAATGACAAGCCAAGCTGGGTCTGGAGTTCGATCTTTTATCCAATGCTTAGATTGCCAAAGAGAGGTAGTCTCAAAGGCTGGTATAAATCTTTGACTTTACTTGTCCAAAATGACAATTAATTATGGCATTGGACTACAAGGTGTTAATATGTGGGCACTTACGTTCATGTGGGAGTTTCTTTATACTTTCCTTACAATTATTCACTTTCAGGAGCCCTTAAAGATAAGAAATTGGTCTCTAATTTAGTTTACCCTCTAAATTCTTTGACAATTTGGTCAAGATGTAACCCTTTTTTTGTTGCTTGGTCCTTTAATCCTGATTAACTTGATATTGCTTGGGTAAGTTTGTGTCAAGGTTGATGTTGGAGTTGTAACATAACTAAAACATGGTGCTTTAGAATGCTTACCATTCTCAAAGATGAATGAGGATTTTAGTCTGAAAATGCTTCTTTAAAAATCATTTATGAAGAGAATAATGGTAAATAAAGCAGTTGGTGGTTATTACAATGTTTGTTTTAGCTAAGTTAATAAATTCTCTTTCAATAATTGTTATGAGAGCCTGTATATGTGGCCTGATATTATTAAATTGAACTTCTAAAAGACTTATCATCTTTTAAATATGTTTAATTATACATTTATAATTGCACATAAGTATAATAAATATACTCTCAAATTGTACATGTATCGTGTCTACCCAGACACTATCATGCATGTAGTTATGGTGTCTATGTTAGTGTGTTGGCATGCTTGTTGCTGCATAAATGAGTCAAGACTACCGTCACTGCATCAGAATTGATTAGAGTTACATGCTTTGCTTGAACCCCTGAACTGGAATTTGATGTACTGCATTTAATTGTTTTTATTTATTTTTTGTTTTAATGGATTTGTTATCCTAAATGTGTTACTACTGATTTACTTTCCCAATGCATTCTCATAAAAGAGTGAAAAATGTTAGATCTCTTCTCTTTTACACTTTTTAATCATGACATTGGCTAAGGAATTAATGCAATTAGTTCTTTTGTTTGCGTGTGCATGTGTGTGTTTAGTGTTTATAACAAATTTATGGGAAAAAAAAAAAAAACTGAGAATGAAGTCTAATTTGCAATGTCAATCACTTTCATAGATGAGAAACATAGAGGGTGAACCGCCTTTCCACCACTTTCATATAATTTAAAGTTTCATCTGTGTGTTTGGAGCAGCATTTAAAGTGAAGTATTTGCCATTTTTTGGACCCTAAAGTGCCAGATAGTTGACCAAAATATTTGGGATTGTTGATACAATCAGCTGTGCAGACAAGATTTCTCTGTTGGAATGATATAAAAAGGGAAATATACTTGGTCAAAACTGTAGAAATTTGATTCTCCTACATTAGTGCAGATCTAATTCTTCTACATTAGTGCAGCTTGATTTCCTAATTTGTTTTGGGAATATTTCTCATTTATTCTTCTGATTTAGTTAATTATTCTAATTGTCAAGTTTTTAGGGATTTGTTTCTCCTTCCTTTTATTATTTTTTGTTTTTCTGTTTCATGTAAGTTGTTTCCTAATAAGGAACTTCACTGTTCCTATTTATTTGATGTTCTCCTTCATTCTAAAAAGAATAAGAAGAAAGAAAGACAATTGTTCTTTAAGTTTCAACATGGTATTAGAGCAAGTCTGCCCGAACCTTTAGATTGTAGCCACATGAGTTTCCGCTATGACTAGCCGGAGTGAGAACTCTTCTTCTGTAGAGATATGGCATTAGAAACGTCACAAAGAGGTGATGCTCCAATAAACCCTTGAAAACAAGTTTGCAACCTTTGGAATTAGTTTACTAGCACAAAAAAGTAATTTCCTAAAGGTGTTAAGTGTTCAACGGGGAAATACACAATCTTGGATTTTTGATTCAGGAGCATTAGATCGCATGACTGGAGATGCATCCTTATTCAACACATATAGACCTTAATATTATAGTTTTGCTATAAAAATTGCTGATGGCTCTCTCTCAAAGGTGGTAGGAACAGGTTCTATTGTAGTTTCAAACGATATAACACTTGACTCTGTCCTCCATGTCCCTAATTTAAGCTGTAATCTACTTTCCATTAATAAGCTTACGAAGGATAGATGTTGTGTCACTAAATTTTTTCCTAACTTATGTGAATTTAAGGAATTGGGCTTGGGGAGGATTATTGGCAGTGCTAGGATGTGTGCAAGGCTCTACCTTCTTTAGGATGATGCACTTGAAAGATCACAAAACTCTTGTACAACCTTAATCTCTATTACCAATAAGGATGACCATATCATGTTATGGTATTACATATTAGGACATCCAAATATTTCATACCTAAAAAGGCTATTTCCCTCATTATTCAATAACATCTCTAAAGATTTTAGTGTGAAATTTGTTAACTTTCCAAGTACACTTGAAATACCTATCCTAGCCTTTCTAATAAATCATCTCAGCCTTTCTTAATGATTCACAGTGACATTTGGGGACCATCAAAAGTTAATAATATCACAAGTTCTAGGTGGTTTGTTACATTCATCGATGATCATACTCGACTCACTTGGGTATTTTTTATGAAAGAAAAATCTGAGGTTAGCCAAATCTTTCAAAACTTCAATAGCATGGTATAAACCCAATTCCAAGCCAAAATCTAATTCCTAAAAACTGACAATAGAAGGGAATAATTCAACTTTATTCTTGGCCCTTACCTTACAAATCATGACATTATCCATCAAAGCTCTTGCGTTGACACTCCACAGCAAAATGGGGTTGTCAAACGCAAAAATAGAGATTTGATAAAAGTGACTAGATCCCTCTTGTTAACTTCCAATGTGCCTAAACATTTTTGGGGAGAAGTCCTCATTGTAACTTATTTGGTTAACCGAATGCCTTCTTGAGTTCTTGGCTTTAATACACCTTGTCAAACTCTCTTTGCTCCTACCCACAAACTTAGTTGATCTCTTCCATTCCCATCAAACTCTTTGGCTGCATTGCCTTTGTTCATATTAGCCAACAAAACCGTAGCAAGCTTGATCCCAAAGTCTTAAAATGCATCTTCCTTGGTTATTCCCCAAACCAAAAGGGCTATCGATGTTACTCACCCATAACAAAATAATTCTATAGCTCTATGGATGTCACCTTCTTTGAGAATCTTCCATAGTACAACAAGAATGATGTTCAAGGAGAGAATACTACTCAGGAATATCAATTCTTAGCTATTGACTTGCCAATTTCCCAACCAGCCCCTTCAAAACCAGATGCCCAACTAGATTCCCAACCAGCCCCAGATTCCCAACTAGCCCATTCAAAACTAGATTCTCAACCTGCCCAACATATCAGCCATGCAGATTTTGAAACCCAACCTGTTTAGACAACTGTTGACTCTTCAAACCCTAAGCTTATATAAGAAAAAACAAAAGAACTGATAGTCTATTCAAGGAAACAAAAACCGTAGGAAGAAGTGGACAACTGTACACGCCAAGCACTAAAAATCAACCTGATCTGAGTCTTTAAGAACCTGAAACTAACATAGCTAATGTCCCTATTGAATTTGAAACAGAAACTTGTGAGCTAGTTGATGACCTTGCAATCCTATTGCATTAAGAAAAGTTGTGAGATCATGCATCTGCTACCCTATTTGCAAGTATATTTCATATGAAAGGTTAAATCCAAACTTTCGAGCCTTTACTACTAATCTTGACAATGATTAGGAAGCTCTCAATGAACTAGGTTGGAAGGTAGCAGTTCTTGAAGAAATCAATGCACTAGAGAAGAATGGGGCACAGGAAATTTTAGATTTGCTCAAAGGGAAAAACCAGGTTGGATGTAAGCGGATCTTCACAATAAAGCACAATGTAGATGGAAGTATAAATAGTTTCAAAGCTAGACTTGTTGCAAAAGGGTTCACTCAATCTTATGGGATAGACCATGAGGAGGCATTTGCTCCAGTTGCCAAACTTAATTCAATCACAGTTCTATTATCACTAGCAGCCAACTTGAGTTGGCCTTTTCACCAACTTGATATAAAAAATACATTCTTAAATGGTGACTTGAAGGAGGATGTCTACATGGATGACTTGGAGGAAGATGTCTACATGGAAATTCCTCCTGGTTTTGAAGGGCAAGACAACATGGGCAAAGTATGCAAACTTCGAAAGTCTTTGTATGGACTTAAACAGTTTCCTCAAGCTTGGCTTGAACGGTTGAAGAGTTATGGATTCCTTCAATGTCAATTTGATAATATTATGTTTTTTAAGTTCACTAATGAAAGACAAGGAGTCATTCTTATTGGTTATATGGATGACATCATAATCACTAGAGGCCACAAGGAAGGAATGGATGATTTGAAGAAACTTCTTGCAAAGGAGTTTAAAATGAAGGACCTGGGGTTCCTTAAATATTTCCTTGGGATGGAAGTGGCTCGGTCTAAGAATGGAATATCAGTGTCTCAACATAAGTATGTACTTGATCTACTCAAAGAAATCGACATGATTGGATGCAAACCTACTGATACACCCATGGACTCAACTAATAAAATTGGAAGTGAAGATGGAAGTTCTCTCACGGACAAAGGGCGATACCAAAGACTAGTTGGGAAGCTTATTTACCTCTCCTATACATGACCTGATATTGGGTTTACAGTAAGGATAGTGAGTAGATACATGAATAATCCAACCAAGGAGCACCTCAAGGCTGTTTATCGCATCCTACAATACTTAAAGAAGAGTCCCGATGAAGGTCTATACTTTAAAAAGTCAATGGACAAGGCAGTCGAGGTGTACATAGATGCTGACTGGGTTGGATCAATAACAGATAGAAGGTCTACTACTGGATATTGCACTTATGTTTGGGGCAATTTGGTCACTTGGAGAGGTAAAAAGCAATCTGTTGTAGCTAAGAGCAATGCTGAGGCTGAGTTTAAAGCAATGTCCCATGGTATTTGTGAAAGAATTTGGTTGATGAGGTTAATTGGAGAATTAAAAGTTAAGACTGTGACATCTATGACACTGCTCTGTGACAATAAAGCTACTATAAGTATTGCCAAAAATCTTGTTTATCATGATAGGACCAAGCACATAGAGTTGGATCGACATTTCATAAAGGAAAGGATAGAAAATGGATCGATCAAACTGGCCTATACCCCTACAAGTTCTCAAATTGTAGATATTCTGACTAAAGCTCTTCCTAGAAGCATCTTTGATAGATTGAGCTGGGTATGATTAACATTCATAACCCAGCTTAAGAGGGAGTGTAGAAATCTGATTCTTCTACATTAGTGCAGATCTAATTCTTCTACATTAGTGCAGCTTGATTTCCTAATTTATTTGGGGAATATTTCTCATTTATTCTTTTGATTTTGTTAATTATTCTGATTTTCAAGTTTTTAGGGATTTGTTTCTCTTTCGTTTTATTATTTATTATTTATTTGTTTCATGTAATTTGTTTCCTAATAAGGAACTTCACTGTTCCTATTTATTTGATGTACTCCTTCATTCTGAAAAGAATAATAAGAAAGAAGGACAGTTGTTCTCTAAGTTCTCAACAAAAACTCTTATCTCATTTCTTTTGTCCTTTTCTTTTTTGGAGGTCTCAATTTTTTCCCCTTAAAATAGACACGAGTTTATTGTTAATTTTTCTTTTATATCCCTTGGTGTCTTATAAATTACAACTAAAAGACAAAATAAACTTATTATTGAGGGTAAAGAAAGAATCTTGTCAAAGTCAAATACCTTTATTTCTGTTTCTTTATCATATTGCAAGTTGGATTTTGGCCCTTGCCTTTGTACCAAGAATTAACAGCCCATCCGTAGGTCAAACAATTTGTTATGATTCAATTGGCTTCTCTTTCTTGCTTGTGCTTTTGCTAGCTTATTTAGATTATATCTTTGCAATGGCACTTTTTTTTTCATTGCATTACAGGTGGTTTTCATCTATTCTAAGATCTCAGAAGTGTTTAAATGATCACTAAAAATGTTAATTTTCTATTATTATGCAGGATGAATGTTTTCAAGACAACAAGTCAACAGTTAAACAGAATGGGTTACTTGTAAACTCTGAGAAATTGGAATGCGTGTGAGTTTTTTTCCCTATTTAAGTCATTCCTCTTTATATGCTTGTTTTTGGTATATTAGATAGGGGATAGGGATGAGGATGGTGGGACCCGAACTCCTACCTTACATGTCTTCCTAAGCCTTCTTAACCACTAGGTCAAGAAGCTGAAGACTGCATTTGGAAAGTAAATTCCTTTTCTACCAACTTTCTCTCAGCTCTTTTCTCCGTGGGTTAGCAGTTGTTTTATCACTCTAGTATTCAACAATTTAGATCTCACAATACAGTGAGGTAAACTTGTTTTTATATTGGAGGAACCTCTAAAGCAAATATATTTCAAAGTGGAGGGATTTCAAAGTTGTAACTAGACACTTTATTTCTTCTACTGCTCAATACCCTTTTGCTTTAAAGAACTCTTCTGTTCTAATCTAAATAGGAATAGAACCTTCTTTAAGTGCTACTGGACCCTGAATATGGAAAAAAATATTAAACCAAAAGGAGGTTGAAGATGGGAATTATAAAACAGACTGATGAAAGTACCTGATTAGGAGAGTGATGAATTACCCTGATGGTGCCCTGCCAATTTTGATACCAGGTTGCGGAGAAAAGCAAATAAACTTGCCACTCTAAGGAACTCACACCAAAATGATTCAAAGTTAAAAGGAAAATATCTCCTCTAAAACACAATGCTATGAATTTTAAGTTTGAATTTTCAGTACAATGAATCGAAAATAATTACCAGACATGCAATAACCCTTCAGGAATAGGTGATGGTCAAAATTAAATTTTTACAAAATAGCCAAGTGGAGCACTTTCCAGGTGTTGAAATGGAAGAGACACATAAAATGCTGGATTCTGCCTGAATCCATAATTCCTAAGAACTCCAATTCATGATTTAGAAACTGGACTTATGAAGCTTTCCAAGTATGTATGGCTTGGGTTTTGCAGGCTTGCAAATTGGCACTGTTTTGAGATTGAATTTTAAGCAAAATTCTGCACTATGGTGGCTTGATTTGAATCATGAAATTCCAACTCTGTTTTCATCAATATGGGTGCTTTCATGTCATAATTTAAATGTCTAGACTTAGAACCATGGCATAGAAAGGTGCCTTGGTATTTCATGGAGCTAGGTGAAAACTGACAATAAAGATCCGTAAGGAAGATGGAACTCACTCACATGCCCGGTTGGTACCCAAATAAGGGAAATGTCATATATAAAATTTAGTTGTAAATGAATATCTTGTTAACAATTACTCCCACAACTTTAAGTGTTATAGGACATTATATATTATCTGTATACATGTGGGAGTCTTGAAAGTGGAACTTTCCTTCAACCTTCATTCTCCAACACCTTGTTTACAATACTTTAAAAGAGAATTTAGTGCTTAAGCTGGAGAAAGCTGGAACAATAAATTTCCATGCATTGGCTGTTTTTGTTGTTGTCATATAGCATATGCTAGGCTCTCGTACGCTTAAAACTCTTTTTCTTAGGAGTAATATTTTATCTTTAATTTTTTTTCAATTAAACCATGAGCTAATAAAAGCAGAACTTTAGTCTTGTCAGTATGAGCTATTATTTTGAGCATGTAATCACTGATTCGAGAAGCATACTTGTTTTTGGTTGCTGATTTTAATAGTTATTCGTGTCTTACTTTTTGTTTGAGAAAGTTGATTGTGGATTTGACTCCCTTTAATGATATAATGTTTTGGTCCAGAAATGAGCCTGTATTGTCAGTTGCTCAACAATCAAGAAAACGGAGTAAAAATATGGCCAAAGGTCAAGGAGAGAAAGTTGATGTTCATGTGCCCAGTAAACATGCGAAAGTGGAACATGGGAGGCTAAATTTTGCTGCAACAAAGGCACTGCTTGAAGGGCAAACTTCTGCTCTCCTGCAGGACATAGCTGCTAATAGTAAACATGATCAGAAATTGCATAACCTGTTGAGTTCTCCAATAAGATCTTGTATTAAGAAACCTGCTTACGCTGGAACTATGTCTGAGCATTATTCAGACACAGGAATCTCAAATAATGATGCTTCTATATCTCCACTAAATTCAAAGGATGCTAACAAATCTAGGAGCGTAACCATCCACTCTATGGATAAAGGAAATAATACAAACTCTGTTGCAACACATCAGAAGTATCTGGATAAAAATTCTTGTAAACAACTTGAGTCTCAAGTGAGAAAATTGATGACTGATAATGTTGAGGTGGGAATTTCCACCGAAGTAGAACAGAGGGAGAAGAGGGTAACATGTGGTGAACTGCCAGATCTTAACCTTCCTTTTTATCCAGTGCAACCAGAGGTAAGCAATTGTATCTCCAAATTTCAACCAGAATATATGTGGACCTGATCTTATTTTGTCAATTGTCACAATAAGTGGTCATGAGTAATTCAATTTTAAGGTCATTTCCTTCTGTGAAGTGTCTCTGTTTTTGGTATAACTGATTCATATTTATAGTTTAGAATTAAATTATTGTAATTAGTTGTCTTTATAGGTTAGAATCCCTTTATCTCATTCCATGATTTGATGAATTACTTCCTGTAACGACGAATGTATCTACATCTTACCTAGTCTGTAATAGTGGATGGCTTTGGCATTGTCTTTAGTGTTGATGCAACTGGTGGAGTTACTAGTGCTCAAATGTTGACAATAATTAATAACATTCCAAACCCCTTATCTATTGCTTAATAAATTTGAACTTTCAAGCGGTACTGCTTGTGGGGCAACTTGCTTGATAGTGTGTTTTGTGGTCTAAGACTTGATTAAGTTCCATTTCCTATACTCATACTTGACTGGAGGATATACTTGATCTCGCCTTTACTAATTGAATATTGACTGAAAATTTAGCTTAATCAAGTTTAAGCACAAGTTTCAAAGTTGGACTGAAATCTATATGGGTATGCAAAATTATAGATTGAGTACAAAATAAATTAGTAAAAGTTCTTTAGCATTGATGCAACCGGTGCAGGTACTGGTGCTTAAATCTCGGCAATAATTAAGAACATTTCGAGCTCCTTATCTATTGCTTAATAAATTTGAACTTGCCATTATTACTGCATTTTGGAGTCTGCTTGATCGAGTTGACATGACTTGATTGTGTCATTGTCTATACGCCTTCTTGACCGGAGGAGATATTTGATCTCACCTTGACTAAATGAAAATTGACTGAAAATTTAACTGGATCAGGTTTAAGCACAAGATTAAATTTGGACTGAAATCTATATGGGTATGTAAAATTATAGGATGAGTACAAAATAAATTGGTAATAGTTCTTTTGTATTGATGCAACTGATGCAGTTATGAGTGCTCAAATCTTTGCCATAATTAAGAGCATTCCAAGCTCCTTATCTTTAGCTTAATAAATTTGAACTCGCCAGCAGTACTGCATTGTGGGGTAATCTTGCTTGATCGAGTTGACATGGTGAGCTTGGTGGCTAAAACTGAGCGCTATTTTCTGTACTAATACTTCACTTGAGGATGTAGAAAACTTAAAAAATAATTGTTTTTTGTTACTGTAAAATTTTTTATTAGGAAATTACTTACATGAAACAAAAAACAAAAATAATAAAAGGAAAAAGAATTATTTTATTCTAAAATAAAAATAAATTCCTAAAAACTTGATGATCAAAATAATTGACTAAAACAGAAGACTAAATGAGAAATATTTTCAAAATAAACTAAGAAACCAAGTTGCACTAATGAAGGAGAATTAGATTTGTAGTAGTGTGGAAGAATTAGATTTTTATACTCCCTTTTCAAGTTGGGTTATGAATGCTAATCATACCTAGCTTGGATTTCAATTCGTCAAAGATGCTTTTAGGAAGAGCTATAGTCATAATATTTGCAATTTGAGAACTTGATGGAATATAGGCCAGTTTGATCAACCCATTTTCTATCTTTTTTTTTAGGAAATGTTGATCCAGCTCTATGTGCTTGATCTTATCATGATAAGTAAGATTTTTGGTAATACTTATAGTAGCCTTCTTGTCATAGAACAGTATCATAGATGTTACAATTTGAGCTTTTAATTCTCTAAATAACTTCAATAGCCAAATTTCGTCATAAATATCACAAATATAATGTGACATTGCTCTAAACTTAGCCTCAACATTGCTTCTAGTTACAATAGCTTACTTTTTACTTCTCCAAGTGACCAAATTGCCCTAAACATAAGGGCAATATCAAGTAGTAGACCTTTTATCTATTATTGATTCAACCTAGTTAGCATATATGTAGACCTCGACTGCCTTATCTATTGACTTCTTAAAATATAAACTTTCACCATAACTCTTTTTTAAATACCGTAAGACGCAATAAACAATATTGAGCTGTTCTTTGGTTGGATGTATTTACTCATCATCCCTACTATAAACTCGATATCAGATCGTGTATGGAAAAAGTAAATAAGCTTCCTAACTAGTCTACGGTATTACCTTTTGTTTATGAAAGAGTTTTCATTTTCACTTCCAATTTTATTAATTGAGTCAATGGGTGTATCCGCAGGTTTGCATTCATTTATGTTGATTTTTTTAATAGATCAAGTACATATTTACACTAAGACACTAATATTTCATTCTTAAACCGAGCTACTTCCATTCTAAGGAAATATTTAAGGAACCCCAAGTCTTTTATTGCAAACTCTTTTGCAAGAAGTTTTTTCAAATCATTTATTCTTTTCTTGTGGTCTTTAGTGATTATGATATCATTCATATAAACAATAAGAATAACTCTTTTTTCTTTATTAGTGAACTTAATAGACATAGTATGGTCAATTTGACATTGAAGGAATCTATACCTCTTCACTGTCTCAATTAATCGTTCAAACCAAGCCCGAGGAGATTGTTCAAGTTCATACAAAGGTTTTCGGAGTTTGCATGCTTTGCCTATGTTGTCTTGCCTTTCGAAACTAGGAAAAATTTTCATGTAGAGATCATTTTCTAAGTCACCATTTAAGAATGCATTTGTGATGTGAAGTTGACAGAGAAGCCAATCCAAGTTGGCTGCTAGTGACAATAGAACTCTCATTGGATTGAGTTTGGCTACTAAAGTAAATGTCTTCTTATAGTCTATCCTATAAATTGAGTGAACCCATTTGCATCAAGTTTAGCTTTAAACTTGTTTATATTTCTATCTATATTGTGCTTTATTGTGAAAATCCACTTACATCAAACTAGGTTTTTCCCTTTAGGCAAATATGAAAATTTTCATGTTCCATTCTTCTCTAGTGTCTTGATTTTTTCAAGAACTACTGCCTTTCAATCTAGTTCATTGAGGGCTTCCTAAATATTTTTTAAAATTTATACATTGTCAAGATTAATAATGAAGGCTTAAAAGTTTGGATTTAACTTTTCACATAAGATGTACTTATAGATAGGGTACTGAGTGCATGATCTCACACTTTTTCTTAATGCAATAGGAATGTTAAGGTCATTAGTTAAATCATAAGTTTCAATTTCAGATTCAATAGAGACATTACTTGTGTTAGTTTCAAGTTCTTATAAGCTCGGATCAAGTTGGTTTTTAGTTTTTACCTGTGCACAGTTATTCACTTCTTCTTGCATTTTTTGCTTTCTTGAGTAGACTATCAGTTCTTTTATTTTTTTTTCTTACATAACCTTAGGGTTTATAGAGTCAAGAGTTGTCTAAATGAGTTCGGTTTTAAAATCTGCATGATTGATAAGTTGGGTAGTTTGGGAATCTAGTTTTGAAAGACTAGTAAGGAATTTGTTTTTGAAGGGGTTGGTTGAGAAATTAGAGGGGCTGGTTGGGAAATTGGCAAGTCCACAGCTAAGAATTGATATTCTTGAGTAGTATTTTCCCTTTGAATATCATTCTTGCTGTAGTATGAAAGATTCTCAAAGAATATGACATTTATAGAGCTATAAATTTTTTTTTTTTGTGATGGTGAGTAACATCTATAGCCCTTTTGGTTTAAGGGTTAACCAAGGAAGATGCATTTTAAGGCTTTGGGATCAAGCTTGCTGTGATTTTGTTGGCTAATATGAACAAAGGCAATGTAGCTAAAAAGTTTGATGAAAATGGTAGAGATCAACTGAGTTTGTGGCTTGAAAGTAAAAAGAGTTTGATAAGGTGTTTTAAAGTCAAGAACTTTAAGAGGCATTTGGTTAATCAAATAAGTTTAGAGAGAAAGCTTTTCTCTAAAAATGTTTAGGCATATTAAAAGTCAATAAGAGAGATCTGTTCACTTTTATCAAATGTTTGTTTTTGTGTTTAGCAACTCCATTTTGCTGTGGAGTGTCAATGCAAGAGCTTTTATGGATAATGACATGATTGGTAAGGTAAGGGTCAAGAATAGAGTTAAAGTATTCTTTTTCATTGTCAATTTTTAGGACTTAGATTTTGGCTTGGAATTGGGTTTGTACTATGCTATTAAAGTTTTGAAAGATTTGACCAATCTCGAATTTTTTTTATAAAGAATACCTAAGTGAGTCGAGTATGATCATCGATGAATATAACAAACTACTTAAAACCTGTGATATTGTTAACTTTTGATGATCTCCAAATGTCATTATGATTCATTGAGAAAGGTTGAGATGATTTATAATAAAGGTTAAGGTTAGTATTTCGAATGTACGTGAAAAGTTGACAAATTTTACCCTAAAAATCTTAAGAGATTTTATTGAATAATAAGAGAAATAGCTTTTTTAGGTATAAAATATTTGGATGCCCTAGTCTGTAATGTCATAACATGATAAGGTCATCTTTACTAATACTAAAAACTAAGGCTGTACAAAAGTTTTATGGTCTCTTAAGTGCATCATCTTGAAGAAAGTAAAGCCCTGCACACATCTTAGCATTGCCAATAATCCTCCTGAGCCTAATTCCTGAAATTCACGCAAGTTGAGAAAAAATTTAGTGACACAACATCTATCTTTTGTAAGCTTACTGATAGAAAGTAGTTATAGTTTTAATTAGGGACATGGAGGACAGAGTTGAGTGTTATGTATTTTGAAACTACAATAGAACCTATTACTACCACTTTTAAGAGAAAGCCATCAGTAATTTTTATAGTAGAACTATCAAAGCAAGGTCTATATATGTTGAATAAGGATGCATCTCCAATAATGTAATCTGATGCTCTAGAATCATCAATCCAAGATTGTGTATTTTCTCGTTGAACACTTAAGGCATTAAAAAAATTACTTTTTTGTGCTAGAAAACTAATTCCAAAGATTGTGAACTTGTTTTGAAGGGTTTGTTGGAGCATCACCTTTTTGTAACTTTCCTCACGCCATACTTTTGTAGAAGAAGAGTTATCACTCCTGCTGGCCATAAAGGAAACTCATGTGGTTATAGTCAATGATTCAAGTCAACTTGTTCTAATACAATGTAAAAACTTAAAGAACAATTGTTCATTTTTCTTCTTATTTTTAGAATGAAAGAGTACATCAAAATAAATAGGAACAGTGCAGTTCCTTATTAGTGTCATAACGTCTAGATCCGGGGATCTATCGCTAGACATTGACTTAGAGGGAGTCGCCACCAATCTTTTTTATCTAGGTGTGATTGGCCACCTAAAGAATCTGTCCTTTCAGGGAACACCTAAGCTTGAGGGTCCCTAAAAGAATAGGTTCAGGTCTGCTAACCAGAACAAAGTTCGGGAGTTCGGTTACGTGTGAGGAAGGTTGTAGCACCCTCACAACGCCCATCAAAAGATGGTACCAGCTTAAATTTGTGTTATCCAAAAGCCTTAAAATTTTACCAAGTAATTAGTTGTTGGAAATTATTCTCAATTGACTCTAATACTTTTAGCAGAAAATTGAGAAAATTCCCTCACCTCAGGAGTATGCAAGAAAAACTACTGTTTCACTTGCAGGGGCTCCGTCGTCGGATTTATTAAAGAAAAAACAAAATCATCCAATTAATTATTGGAAATTATTCTCAATTAACTCTAATACTTTTAGCAGAAAATTGAGAAAATTCCCTCACCTCAAGAGTATGCAAGAAAAACTACTGTTTCACTTGCAGAGGCTCCGTCGTCGGATTTATTAAAAAAAATACAAAATCATCCAATTAATTATTGGAAATTATTCTCAATTGACTCTAATACTTTTAGCAGAAAATTGAGAAAATTCCCTCACCTCAAGAGTATGCAAGAAAAACTACTGTTTCACTTGTAGAGGCTCCGTCGTCGGATTAATTAAAGAAAAAAGAGAAAAAAAAAATCAAGATCAAAATCAAAGTCAAATAAAAAAAAATTCAAAAAAAAAAAAAAAAAAAAAAAACCTGGAGCGGCTCGGGTTGCGGCTCGGCTCGGCTCGGCTCAAGGAAGAGAAAACGGCTCGGAGAAGCGGCTCGGGAAGAACGGCTCGGCTCGGCTCGGCTCGGAGGGGGGCTGGGCACGCGCGGGTCAGAATCGGGTCGACGCTCGGGTCGGGTCGGGTTCGGCAAAACGCGCGGATCCTCTGATTAACTTAAAGCCAAAACGACGTCGTTTTGGGAGGGTATAAAAGGCACCTTCCTCCGTTTTTCGGCAGAACGCTCCTCTCCCCTCTCTCTCTTCCTTCCCTTTTCTCTCCCTTCTCTCTAAAAAACCGAAGAACTCCGGTGGAAGATTCACCGGATTTTGGAAATTTTCGCCGGAATCTGGGTTTTTTCGCCGGAAGTTGGCCGGAAATTCACCGGTTTCTGGGATTCTTTGCCGGTTTCTGGGATTCTTCGCCGGAAACTGGGCAGTTCGCCGGAAACTTCAATGTTGGCCGGAATTTTAGCCGGAAACTTCAAGGTTGGCCGGAAAATTCAACCGGAAACTGGAATTTTCCAGAAACTCCCAGAAAAAAAAAATTTCGAAAAATCCCCAAAAAAATTTCTGATAATTTCTGGAACTCTCCTAAACCTTTTCCTAGCCTTCTATACTCTTCCCTACGCCTTTGCTTCTCAAATCAGTAGCTCTAGCTGACTGTTTTCTGTGTGTTCTTGACTGTTCCAGGGGGGTCCCTTTTATAGGGATTGATCAGGAGTTTCTGATCAATCCCAATTCCTCTTTGGACGGAAATTCAGTCTTTGAATCCAATTGGACTCTTCTGATTGAATTCCCCTTCAGAGTGGGAGTCTTCAACTTTGAATCCTAGCCCTCCAAAATAAAAATTAAAATAAAATTAAAAAAAAATCTAGATAATTGGAAAGATAAATCAAAAGATAAAAAATTTTCAAATAATATCTGAAAATCAGAAAAAATCAGAACAGATAATTAAAAAAAGATAAGAATAATAATATAATAATAATATATAACTATATACATATAAATCTAATCTAATAAAAAAAAATATATATATATAATAATAATAATAATAAAATACATAAAATACAAAAGAAGAAAAAGAAAAAAAAAATACAGGATTGAATTGGGCCTTACCCGTTTGGGCCAGGCCCAATTGATCTGGGCCCGGACCCAATTGGGTGTCTACAGCTGCCCCTCTTTGCACATTTTCTGTGAAACAGAAATTGTGCAAAGACGTAGACACCCAATCAAAATTCAACTCAACATTTTTATTTTTTGATTTTTTTTTTTTTTTTAAAAATTTTTGTTTTTTTTGTTTTTTTGTTTTTTTGTTTTTTTGTTTTTGTTTTTTTTTGTTTTGTTTTGTTTTTTTTTTTTTTGCCGAAGCTCCTCTAAACAGAGACTCAACGACTTTTGAAAGTAAATTGCTCCTCTAAACAGAGGCAACGGACTTTGGAAAGTAAATTGCTCCTCTCAACAGAGGCACCACGACTTTGGAAAAGTAAATTGCTCCTCTCAACAGAGGCACCACGACTTTGAAAAGTAAATTGCTCCTCTAAACAGAGGCACCACGACTTTGGAAAAATAAATTGCTCCTCTAAACAGAGGCACCACGACTTTGAAAAGTAAATTGCTCCTCTAAACAGAGGCACCACGACTTTGGAAAAATAAATTGCTCCTCTAAACAGAGGCACCACGACTTTTGAAAAGTAAATTGCTCCTCTAAACAGAGGCAACGGAACTTTGAAAAATAAATTGCTCCTCTAAACAGAGGCACCACGACTTTTGAAAAGTAAATTGCTCCTCTAAACAGAGGCAACGGAACTTTGAAAAATAAATTGCTCCTCTAAACAGAGGCAACGAACTTTGAAAAAGTAAATACTCCTAGACGATCATGTCCGAAGGAGTTGAAAGTTGTGTTTGAAGGGATTTCAGGAGATTATGCCCAAAGGTCTTATAAATCAACCCCGATACCAAGAGAGATCCTATTTCAAGGATTAGGAACTTACCTGACAAGTTTCTTCTCAAACTTGCAAAGTCTTTTTATATCTGTCTTTTTCATGTGGGATGTTGGAACACCCCTGCTTCTTGAATTTATACACTATATTCTCCTGAAAGTAGTGTATGCTGTGCAAATGCATATGAATTTCAATGCATGCTATGCAAATGTTGACCAATTAATTCATGTTCAATGTATGGTACTCAAGTTTTTCAAGCTCTTTTTTTATTTCTTGGGTGTCAAGCCCTTTGATTTTTCAGGATCCAATTGCACTGCTCTTCTAAGATTGAACCAGTGTAGCTCTCAATTGTCTTTTCCACTCACATTCTTCCTTGTTCAGTTTCTCAATACTCCGGAATAAGCTTCATCAATCGATCATCCCTTGACCATCATCCATGAATTTCTCAGCACTAGCAAATTTCAAAACAAATTTCATCCACCATCACTGGGTCCTTGTCTCAGCATCAATCATTCCAAAACAAATTCTGTCCACTGATTGTTCCCACCATTCGACCAATTCATCCTTGTACTCATCACTTGGTTGTATCGCTTTTCAAGATTTGCCCCATCATATTCTCTATTTGGTCACATCATACATCCTTCTAAATCATCTCTTTTAGGTTTCTACCATTTCTTCATCATCTTAGATTTCTTTTCAAATGAATGCAAGACTCTTTTAAGCGCATATTCATTCATTCATTATCATTTCAATTCTTGACAAATACCATGCAATCAAGCATTTTCTCAATTCATTCTAGGGGTGAAACAATGAGAGAACGCAAGGTGAATTATGGTAAAGATAATCAATGAAGATCTGTTTTGGTACAAAACAAATGGGAAAGGAAATAAATTGGATGTCATTGAGATGGATGGTATGTTCAAATGATGAATATTCAGACAATTCTCAACATTAATCTAGGATTCTTTTTCAAAAACTCATTCCATTTACAGTTGAAGTCATCTTGAGCTTGTCGAACTTTGCCCCAGTCTTTGAGGGATCTTCAGATGTCTTTGACCTTTCATTCATGTGAGCCATTTGCCCTGGATCTTTTTTTCTACCAAGATCACCCTTTCAGGTTTTCAATTTGAATCTCTTTTTTTCATTTTCTCATTTTTTCCTTTTTTTTCTATTTTTTTCTTTTTTTTTCATCATCTTCTTTTTTTCTCATTTTTCATCCATTGTTGATATCTTTCATACATCCAACTTTAGAGCAATGTAGCATGATTTCATTGCTTCATCATGAGCATACATTCGCTCAACATATGATCATTCAAGTTGAGTATTCACACTTGATCCAAATGGACTTTTCAAGGTTGTAACGTAGGCCAAGGGGAAGGGTCATAAAAGAAATGGATATAATAGGCTCAAAACATGTATTAAAAAGGTTCAAAACCAAAGGATCATTTGATGCAGCTTGGCATTTTGCCCCCACATCATTTCACTACTTTTTTCTTTCATCACACAAAGGATTCTCATTACTTTGCCCCAAGTCATGTGTGGCATTTGTTTTTTCTTTTTTTTTCATTTTTGAGACCTTTTGTGGTGTTTTTTTTTTTTTTTTCTCTTTTTTTTTTTTTTTTTTTTTTCAAAAATTACCCTCCAGTGTAGAGGGTGATCCTTGGTTGGGGTTCTTCAAGAAAAAAAATCATGATTGGCTCAAAGGGGTAGCAATAAATGGTTTTTCCAATGGTAAAAGAAAGGTGGCCATTTTTCATCTCAATTGTGAATACCTTTCTTGAACATCATCTATTGAACAAAGCTCATGAATCTGTATAAAAGATTACACATCTTCAAGACATATCTGTTTCTCCTCCAGTAATAGCTTACTTCTGTTCAAATCATCTTCTCATATTAATGTGGATGAGTTCTCAAAATTAAATCCCAGAATTATTGTTATCATTGTCTAAATATTCATCATCTGAAATTTAAGAATGGGAATGTGAAGTTATGAAGGGTAGCAGGGTATGGAATAATGGTCAAATGAAAGAGAAAAATGTAATGAAATGCATTGACTTGCCTTTATTAAAATGATAACAAGTAAAGTCATATTGCAAAAAGAAATCCAACATTACTTGAAAAGAAATCTTAAAGTGACAAAAAAACTTTCAACCTGCCTTATCTCCATTAAAAATTAGCCCCCTATATGATCAGGTGAAGAAATCCCCATTGACGTCTTGCCCCTCAATTCATTGTGACTCTCCAGATCCTTTCTGTTCTTGACTTTCACTTAGGGTGTTAACATTGAATGTTGTTGCTTTTCCTTGATCAAAACTTACCATTCCATCATTGATCAACCGTTGCACCTTATACTTTAAAGCAGTGCAATTTTCAGTAGAATGGCCAGTAATTCCATAGTGATAGTCGCAGTGGGCTGTAGGATCATACCACTTTGGGTAGGGTGGTTTAAGAGGTTCCACATGGCTGGGGGCAATCAAGTGGCTATTATAAAGCTCTCGATATAACTCTGTATAAGTCATAGGGATTGGATCAAATACAGGTTTTTCTCGAGCAGTCCGTTGTTCTCGCGAGCCACTTGCTGGGTTAGTAGGGCGAACTTGAGTTCTTACAGGAGCTTGAATGTTAAGGCGGTAAGTGGATGAATGAGATGGTTGTGAAGCTAACTGGTATGGGTAGGATGAGGCATTATTCACAGCGGGATAGTATGGAGAGTAGCCTTGGGATGGATAGGGTTGATAACCCCTGAATTGTTGTCTATCAAAGCTCACAGCTTGAGCTTCAGCTTCTTTCTTTTCTGATGTCTTCTTGGTTTCTCCTCCTTTCAACTTGCCATTTTTTATGGCACTTTCAATAATTTCTCCAGAGATCACCATGTCAGCAAAATTCTTTGTTGCATTTCCTATCATCTTTTCATAATAGGGAGGTTTCAAAGTGCTAACAAACAGCACTGTGGTCTCTTTTTCTGTCAGTGGAGGTTGCACCTGTGAAGCTATATCTCTCCATCTCTGGGCATATTCTTTAAAAGACTCGTTTGCCTTTTTCTCCAGGTTCTGCAAAGACAAACGATCAGGAGCCAAATCGATAATGTGTCGATATTGACTGATGAAGTCGTGTGCCATATCACTCCAAGAGCGAATACGAGTCCTATCCAACTGAACATACCATCTGGCGGCAGAGCCAGTAAGACTGTCCTGGAAAACATGCATCAGAAGTTTTTCATCATGAGCATGAGCTGCCATCTTCCTGCAATACATGGTGATGTGGATTTTGGGGCACTTGGTACCGTCATATTTTTCAAATTTTGGTACTTTGAACTTATAGGGAATAACCACATCAGGGACTAGGCAGAGCCCAGCAGCATCTACTGACCCATAAAAGCTAAATCCTTCCACAGCCCGTAGCCTCTGCTCTAGCATGCTAATCTTGAAACTCTCCTCAGCTTCCACTTTCATCTTTTCTTTTTCCTTCTCCTTTAAGGCATCTAGGTCAGGAATTGGTTCTGCTACTTTTTCAGTGAAGACAGGATTTATATAGCTATTATACTGCCCTGGGTTGAAAGCTGATGGTATTCCAGGATATGGCGGGACCTCTTGAGCAGGCTGGACCTGAGATGGGCCAAAACCTGGAGGGTACAAAGGGTCAGCCACTTCTTGCTGGCTTGTACTTCCTTCAACTCCTTTCCCCTTATTCATGTTATTTAGAGCTTCCAGAATCTTGCTTAGTTCACTTTCAATCTTCTCCTGGGCTTTCTCTAGCTTTTCAAATCTATGAGAATTTTCCTCCTCCATTTGTCTTGCTCTGGATCTTGTGTTGTATGGATGAGCAGGGTTCTCGCTAGATGGAGCTATCCTCGGACCTTGAGTACCATACTCATGATTAGAAATGTTATGCTTTATGTATGATGCTTTGATGCATGAATAAAATGTACATTTTCCTGAATGAAATCTAATATGAAATGGATACAAATGATTGTGTTAAAACATGACCATGCAAGTAATGTAGATGCATAAAATTAGACAAACAACATAGTTAGTTTCATGAATGAAATGAAAGTAATGCTGATGCATAACATTACAAAAAATAATACACAAAGTTAAGCAATCAAAATGATTAGATAAACACCTTTTTTGTGTCCTAATTTCAGGGTATATCTATCATTGGGTAGAAAGGGCTCTATCCTAGGTGTAAGCACTCTTAAGGTTCACTACATGCGGTTTTAAAGTCAGAGTCTAAAGGCCCTCAAATTGTTCCTTACATCCTTGTCCATCACAGACTAGTAAGGCACCCTAATTCTCACCCATTACAGGCTACGAGCGGAAAAGGTTCAATTTGAGTGGGAGTATTTCGCTAGCCACTGCGGAGGTATTAGACCTCACGAAAGCAATAGGTACTTTACTCCCTCCTAGAGGGACGGAGCTCGGGTATAGAGCTCATGTTATGCACATGCATATGAATGACATAATTAACAAGGTAAATAAACATGACTAAAAAAAAAAAAAATTACACATATATACAACAAGGTTCAATTTTATTAGGCTTTTGGATAACACAAATTATTTGCTGGCCTGACTCTCAAAATCCCCAGCGGAGTCGCCAAGCTGTCATAATGTCTAGATCCGGGGATCTATCGCTAGACATTGACTTAGAGGGAGTCGCCACCAATCTTTTTTATCTAGGTGTGATTGGCCACCTAAAGAATCTGTCCTTTCAGGGAACACCTAAGCTTGAGGGTCCCTAAAAGAATAGGTTCAGGTCTGCTAACCAGAACAAAGTTCGGGAGTTCGGTTACGTGTGAGGAAGGTTGTAGCACCCTCACAACGCCCATCAAAAGATGGTACCAGCTTAAATTTGTGTTATCCAAAAGCCTTAAAATTTTACCAAGTAATTAGTTGTTGGAAATTATTCTCAATTGACTCTAATACTTTTAGCAGAAAATTGAGAAAATTCCCTCACCTCAGGAGTATGCAAGAAAAACTACTGTTTCACTTGCAGGGGCTCCGTCGTCGGATTTATTAAAGAAAAAACAAAATCATCCAATTAATTATTGGAAATTATTCTCAATTAACTCTAATACTTTTAACAGAAAATTGAGAAAATTCCCTCACCTCAAGAGTATGCAAGAAAAACTACTGTTTCACTTGCAGAGGCTCCGTCGTCGGATTTATTAAAAAAAATACAAAATCATCCAATTAATTATTGGAAATTATTCTCAATTGACTCTAATACTTTTAGCAGAAAATTGAGAAAATTCCCTCACCTCAAGAGTATGCAAGAAAAACTACTGTTTCACTTGTAGAGGCTCCGTCGTCGGATTAATTAAAGAAAAAAGAGAAAAAAAAAATCAAGATCAAAATCAAAGTCAAATAAAAAAAAATTCAAAAAAAAAAAAAAAAAAAAAAAAAACCTGGAGCGGCTCGGGTTGCGGCTCGGCTCGGCTCGGCTCAAGGAAGAGAAAACGGCTCGGAGAAGCGGCTCGGGAAGAACGGCTCGGCTCGGCTCGGCTCGGAGGGGGGCTGGGCACGCGCGGGTCAGAATCGGGTCGACGCTCGGGTCGGGTCGGGTTCGGCAAAACGCGCGGATCCTCTGATTAACTTAAAGCCAAAACGACGTCGTTTTGGGAGGGTATAAAAGGCACCTTCCTCCGTTTTTCGGCAGAACGCTCCTCTCCCCTCTCTCTCTTCCTTCCCTTTTCTCTCCCTTCTCTCTAAAAAACCGAAGAACTCCGGTGGAAGATTCACCGGATTCTGGAAAATTTCACCGGAATCTGGGTTTTTTCGCCGGAAGTTGGCCGGAAATTCACCGGTTTCTGGGATTCTTTGCCGGTTTCTGGGATTCTTCGCCGGAAACTGGGCAGTTCGCCGGAAACTTCAATGTTGGCCGGAATTTTAGCCGGAAACTTCAAGGTTGGCCGGAAAATTCAACCGGAAACTGGAATTTTCCAGAAACTCCCAGAAAAAAAAAATTTCGAAAAATCCCCAAAAAAATTTCTGATAATTTCTGGAACTCTCCTAAACCTTTTCCTAGCCTTCTATACTCTTCCCTACGCCTTTGCTTCTCAAATCAGTAGCTCTAGCTGACTGTTTTCTGTGTGTTCTTGACTGTTCCAGGGGGTCCCTTTTATAGGGATTGATCAGGAGTTTCTGATCAATCCCAATTCCTCTTTGGACGGAAATTCAGTCTTTGAATCCAATTGGACTCTTCTGATTGAATTCCCCTTCAGAGTGGGAGTCTTCAACTTTGAATCCTAGCCCTCCAAAATAAAAATTAAAATAAAATTAAAAAAAAATCTAGATAATTGGAAAGATAAATCAAAAGATAAAAAATTTTCAAATAATATCTGAAAATCAGAAAAAATCAGAACAGATAATTAAAAAAAGATAAGAATAATAATATAATAATAATATATAACTATATACATATAAATCTAATCTAATAAAAAAAAATAAATATATATATAATAATAATAATAATAAAATACATAAAATACAAAAGAAGAAAAAGAAAAAAAAAATACAGGATTGAATTGGGCCTTACCCGTTTGGGCCAGGCCCAATTGATCTGGGCCCGGACCCAATTGGGTGTCTACAATTAGGAAACTACTTACATGAAATAGAAAATAGAAATAATAAAAAGAAAGAGAATTATTCTATTCTAAAATAGAAATAAATTCATAAAAACTTGACAATTAAAATAGTTGACTAAATTAGAAGAATAAATGAAAAATATTCCCAACATAAATTAGGAAACCAAATTGCACTAATGTAGGAGAATCAAATCTGCACTAATGTAGGAGAATTAAATTTCTACAAAAGAGATACTTGATCTTACATTGACTAAATGAATATTAACTGAATTTAGCTAGATTAAGTTTAAGTATAAGTTTCAAATTTGGACTAAAATCTCTGAGTATGTAAAATTATAGATTACAAAATAAATTAGTAAAAGTCAGTTACTTGAGTGAGCTTGCTAGCTACACAAATCAAGTTGTAGCAAGCTTAAACTTGATTGGAACTCAATAGTAGTTCACTTGACCATGAGTAGCTAAAAAATTGAGTCTGAGTCGGTTGAGTTGATTAACTTACGCTTTTAGAAATATTGATTATTTCTTGTTGTTTCTTTTGATAAATTCAAACAATCAAAGTTGTATCCTTAACTTTTAAAGCTTACCTCTAATTAGATCATACATTATGGTGTACATTTTTTTGTTTTGCTAGTAGATGTCAATTAGAAACATCCACAACATATGATGTTTCTAATGTGTAACTAAAGTAAATGTGATGACATAAGTTAAAAGACTTATGGAAGAAGAAATTTAAAAGTAATAATGATTGGAAACTTATTCATAAACAATTGATGTATGTCTTATTTCTTTCAATTATTGATGGGAGAAATAGATAAGCTTTTAAAGTTGGAGCAAGGTCACATTTAATCTATGTCAAGTTCTTAGCTGGTGAGTGGTTTATAATTTCTTTAATTCTTTTAGTTGTTTATTGTAAACAAGAACAAGACATCAAATTGTTAGCTTTTAATTAAAGAGCCAAAAGTTAGCATGTATGAACTTTTGCACCAAAAAAAGTCCAATGCAAACAAACTAATAATGCTTTACTAAAATTGGCACAAATATTGGTATAACCCATGGATAGAAGACTATTGAGTTTAAAATTTGTTAAGCTTATGGTACTAGACTTTTATACCAAAAGAAAAACCACATTCTAACTCTTGTAGGGGCCTAAATTGTTATTAATAATTTTTAATTAAGGAGAGAAATAATGCCTATAAATGAAAAAATACCTTGAATAAAATTTTTTTATTCCTCTATATTTTTTTATTACAATGTTAGAATTATATGAAAAATATCTAAGTTATAGACTAAATATTTTCAGCTTTAAAACCTGAGATTTTCATGCATTAAAAAAAATAGAAACAATAGCCAATCAAATGAGAAATTTACTCTTTACATATAATAGGAAAATAACTAATAAATTTGGTGTAATTACCCAAATAACTTCTTATTCAAAAAATAAGAGACTTAACTAAAATAGATAAAGTTAACTAATTAAGCAAAAATGAAGATTAGATTTTTATTCTCCCACTTAAGTTGGGTGGTAGATGTCAATCATGCCCAGCTTAGACTTCAAATTCTCGAAGTTGTTTTGAGAAAAAGCTTTAGTATATATACAATTTGAAGGCATGTGAGAGTATAAACTAATATAACACTTTCTTCCTTTATCTTCTATTTGATGAAGTGACGATTAATCTCTACATGTTTGGTTTGTTAGGATGAACAAGATTCTTTGCTATACTTATGGCAACTTTGTTGTCACAAAATAACTTCATGGATTCTTTTGCAAAGACCTTTAACTCCTTTAGTAACCTTTTTAGTCAAATTTCTTACATATGTCATGAGACATAGCTATAAACTCAATTTTCGCGCTATTTCTAGCCATCATAGATTACTTTTTGCTTTACCATATAACCAAAATTTTTTGCACATAGGTATAATAACCAGTAGTTGATTTTCGATTTACCTAATCAGCATTTGTGTAATTTCAAAATTTCAATGTGATATCTTATTAAAAAATAATCCTTTGCTAGGACTTTTTTTTTAAGTATTGTAAGATTCGATACATAGCCTTCAAGTATTCCTCAGTTTGGTTGTTCATGTATCTGTTTACTATACTACCCGAAAAATCAATATCTGGGTCTTGTATGAGAAAGGTAGATGAGTTTTCTAAAAAGTCTTTGATATTTGTCCTTATTCATTGGTGGTCTTTCTTCTTCCAGTCTTGCCTTATTTATTATATTCATAAAAGTGTTAATATGTTTGCATCCAAGCATTTCGGTTTCTTTTAGTAAGTTTAGAACATATTTACACTGTGAAACAAAGATGCCATTCCTTGAATGAGCTACCTTCATGCCAAGAAAATATTTGAGGTGTCTCAAATTTTTAATTTCAAATTTTTTGGCTAAGAAGTTCTTTAGGTTACTAATTTCTTCCTCATAGTCTCTAGCAAGAATAATGTGATCTATATTGAAAATAAGAATGGCTATTTTTTCTTTGGGTGAATGCTTGATAAACATGGTATGATCAGTTTGGCATTATAAAAAACTATACTTTTTTACCACTTTTGTTATTCTATCAAACCATACACGTGGGGATTGTTTGAGACCATATAAAGACTTTTGAAGTTTACATACATTGCTAAAGTTGTCATGGTTTTTTAATCTTGGATGGATTTCAATGTAAACTTTTTCTTTTATGTTGCCATTAAGAAATGTATTTTTGACATCTAGTTGGTGGAATGACCAATCTAGATTGGCTATTAATTATAAGAACACCCAGATTGAATTAAGTTTAGCAACCGGAGTAAATGTCTCATCCTAGTTAACATCATAAGATTGAATAAATTCTTTTGCAACGAGGCAAGCTTTGAATTTGTTACTACTTCCATCTGCGTTGTGCTTGATAGTAAAAATCCATATGTACCCAACTAAAATTTTCTCTTTGGATAGTTCTAAAATCTATTATGTTTTGTTTTTTTCTAGGGCCCTGATTTTTTCCAAAACAATAATTTTTCATTTTGGTTACATGAGTGCTTCATGAATATTATTGAAAATCTATATATTGTTTAGTGTGTTAACAAAAGCTTAATAACTGGGTGATAAATCTTCATAAGAAATCACAATATAGATCAAGTTTTGATTTTATGATTTCATACATTTCCTTAAATCAATCGATTGATCATTTATTAAGAGGTTTAATAGAATCAAATTTAGTAAGGGTGTTATCTATGTAGGTTCATATATTTTTCGAATTGGTTTAGATTTTTGGTTTTGTTTTAAATGTGTGGATTCTCCTAAATCTTTTTGAGTTTTATGTCTTCTTGAATAGACAATCAATTCTTTGTTTATTTTTACTTATGTAGATTTGGGCCTTGGAGGATTTGTTTGGATGTTTTGGATGTTTTGGATGTGAAAAGGAGTTTAAGAAGTGTTTGTGGTTCGACAATAAGATCTTTACAAAGTTGATATTCCCGTATGATTGGATTCTCTTTTTGAATGGCAGTTTTAGGACAATAAGGTTGATTTTCAAAGAAGGTAATATTCATGGAATGGTAGAATTTCTTTGTTAGTGGTGAGTAACACTTGTATCTTTTCTGATTTAGGGAGTATCCAAGAAATACACATTTGATGGATTTGGGATTTATTTATTTTTTTGTTTTGTTGGCTTGAAAGAATAAATGTAATGCGTCCAAACACTTTAATTAGAATAGACAAGATATTCGAAGGTGAGGGTAGGAACTGAGAAGGGATTGGTAAGCGCTTTGAAAATTCAAGACTTTAGAAGGTATTTTGTTTATAAGAAATGTAGCAATGATAACAACCTTATCCTAAAAATGCTTAGGTACATAGGTAACTATCGTAAGAGATCTTGTAACTTTTAATAAATGTAAATTCTTTCTTTTAGACCATTATGTTAAAAAGTATCAACATATGAGTTTTGATGAATTATATCATACTTCATTAGATATAATCCAAGGATTTAATTGTAGTATTCTCTCTCATTGTCAGTTCTTAACACTTGGATTTTGGTTTTGAATTGAGTTTGGATCATATTATTGAGGTCTTGGAATAATTGGCCTATTTATGATTTTTCCTTCATAAGTAATAACCAAGTAACCTTGGTGTGATCATCGATAAATGTGGCAAACCTTCTAAAGCCAGTAATGTTATTTATTCTGGAAGAACCCTAAATGTCATTATGTATCATTGAAAAGGATGAGATGATTTGTAAGGTTGATTAAGATATGTGGTACGGGTATGTTTAGATAGCTGGCAGATTTCACATTGAAAGTTGTTAGAATTTTTATTGAATAATGAGAGAAACAACCTTTTGTGGTACACAAAATTTGAATGACCTAATCAATAGTACCACAATATGATAGTACTATCTTTATTACTATTAGATGATAAAGTCACATAAGAGGTTTTTTTAATATTTTTTATCAGAATCATTAGCTCTTAGGATATAAAGTCTTGCATGCATACTAACATTGCCAATCATTTTTCTTGAGCCCAAATCTTGAAATTCACATATATTTGAAAAAAATTTAGTAAAACACTTAAGGTCTCTTGCGAATTTACTTATACATAGTAGATTACATCTTAAATTTCACACAAATAGAATGAAATCAAATGTTATCTCTTTGAAAATAATAATAGAACTTATATTGGAATTAGTAATTCAAACAGTAAAGTTTTCACTATATTTACTAAATACTGATCTATCCCAAGTCACATGGTTTAAAGCTCTTGAATCCACAATCTATGAACTTGATTTTTCTAACTTTACACTTAAAACACTTAAAAAATTACTTTTGTGTACTAAAGAACTTGTTCCAATAGGAGTGATAATGTTCTGTAGTGATTTTTTAAACATCATTTGGATAAGCTCCAATTATTCTTTGTTAAAAGGACTTGGCTTGGTAAAGATTGAATTTTCAAGAGTAGCTAAGTTGCCATGGCTGTTTTGATCTGGTGAAGACCACGAAGGTTTTCAGTTGGCTGGTTTCCTTTGGATCTTTCAACATGTTTCCTTTGTGTGTTTAATTTTTCAATAGTGGTTGCACCTAAGTTTGCCTATCATTTGCAGATCTTTATTGTTCAACTAGGATCCTTTAGACACCTAGGGTTAATTTTTTAAGGTTGGTGTAATTGTTTATTTTCCCATCGTAATTTTTTTGGCTTTCTCTTTTATAAACTTTTGAAAAAGCTTATCGAATACTCAATAATAGCTTAGTGCCAAGGATTTTTTTTCTTAGACTACATCATGGTTCTTGTCAAGACCAAGTAGAAACTTGTAAATTCGATCATTCTCAATCAACTTCTTGTACTATTTTTCATTGCTATGGCACTTCCATAACACCCCTTTGAGTGTATCAAGTTGCTGCCAGTGTGTGATAAGAAGGTTGAAGTATTTTGTTACTGAAAGTTCACTATGTTGAAAAATCATGAAAAATACTATTGATTTTGAAAATTTTTGAAGTGTTGTCAACATTGAAATATGTTTCCTTTTTTGCATCCCAAATCTCTTTGGTTATTTTGTAGTACATGAAGTTTTCTTTAGTCTTGTTGGTCATAGAATTGATTAATCATAACACCACCATACTATTCTCCAACTTTCAGCTTTTGAACCTTACATCATTCTCTTCTAGAAGTGTAGCTACTTTGGTAAGATAATCTTTCTTACCCTTTCTATACATGAATATCATAGTAGACTGAGACTATTGAATATAGTTTTATCCCTTGAGTTTGTGTCCCGTAATTTGAAAGACTAAGCCTTAGGGTATACTAGGATTGGTGATGATAGCTTTGAGGTTAAAGGTAACCTTTAATGTCTAGCTTTTTTTTTTTTTGTTGGCTATGTTAGACTTTGAATGTGTAGAATTTTAAAGGTTCAGATTGTACTTTGATACCATAAAAAAAATTTTCGAAAGAAAATTTTTTGTTCCTCTATATTTTCTTATTACAATGTTAAAATTGCATGGAATATATAGGCTAAAGATTAAATATTTTTAGCCTTAAAACCTAAAATTTTGTTACATTAAAAAAAATAGCAATAATAGCTAATCAAATCTACACATAATAAAAGACTTAACTAGACTAGGCAAAGTCAACTAATCAAGTAATAATGAAGAATAGACTTTCACACATCACCATGTTGTTCTCTAACTTCTAGATTTTGAACCTCGTATCATTCTCTTTTTGAGGTGTAGCTACTCCTGTAAGATAATCTTCTATCTTTTTTCTACACATAAACATCATAACAGATTGGGACCATTGAATATAGTTTTGTTTATTGAGTTTATGCCTTATAATTTAAAGAACTGATCCTTCAAACATATCGAGGTTGTCAATGATGATAGCTCCGAGGTTAGAGATAACCTTCTATGTCAAGTTCTCCCTTTTATTGGCTATGTTGGATTCCAAGTGTGCAAAATTTCAAAAGTTAGATCATGCCTGATACCATTAAGAAATCTCTAGAATAAAACTCTTTTGTTCCTTTATATTTTCTTATTATAATGCTAGAACTGCATGAAAAAACAAAAAACTAAAGACTGAATATTCCTAGCTTTAAACTTGAGATTTTCATTCATTAAAAAATAGAAACAATAGCTAATCAAGGAAGAAATTTACTCTCTACGCATAATAGGAAAATAACTAATGAATTTGGTGTAATTACCCAAATTACTCTTTATTCTAAAAATAAGACATTTAACTAAAACAAACAAACTTAACTAACCAAGTAATAATGAGGATTAGATTTTCACACATCACCATGCTATTCTCCAACTTCTAGCTTTTGAACCTCACATCATTCTCTTTTGGAGGTGCACCTACTCAGGTAAGATAATCTTCCTTGCCCTTTCCATACATGAACATCATAACAAATTGGGACCATTGCATATAATTTTGTTCATTGAGTTTTTGCCTTGTAATTTGAAGGATTGATCCTTCGGGTACACTAGGGTTATTGGTGATGATAGCTCTATGTTAGAGGTAACCTCTGATGTCGAGTTCTTTTTTTTTTTTTGCTAGCGATGTTAGACTTCAAATATGTAGAATTTCAAAGGTTCAGATTGTGCTCTGTTATCATGAAGAAATATCTTGAATAAAACTAATTTATTCTTTTATATTTTCTTATTATAATGCTAGAATTTCATGAAAATATATATATGCTAAATATTGAATATTTCGAGCCTTAAGACCCTAAATTTTCATGTATTAAAAAAAAATAGCTAATCAAAGGAGAAATTTACTTTCGATGCGCAATAGGAAAATAACTAATGAAATTGGTATAATTACTTAAATCACTCATTATTCTAAAAATAAGAGACTTAACTAAAATATAAAAAGTATCATAATCAAGTAATAATGAAGATTAGATTTTCATAATAAACTAATTTCTTACATTAATTACTGACCCTCCGCCAGTTAAACTCCCTTTGGCTATGATCTTTCTAACATAGAGATTGGTAAATTTAACATATTATCTTGGTATATGTGTCATTGCACTTTCATAGCTACACAATGATTTGCATGTGCTTAGATTAATTAAAGTGATTTCATACTACCTTTTGACTTTTGTAACAAAATTATATACTTTTTACATGATATAATTTAAATACATTGATTAAGTGCTTGAGGACTTTCAAAATTTATATTTTAGTGTAACTATTTATTAAATGAGATATTAAATAACTTTAAAAATAATAACATTTGAAAAACATAAGGTGCTTATTAATATAATCAATTAATTTTTTAATTTCCTACAAAAAGATTAAATATAAATAAATAATTTGATAACATCAATGCCTATCGACATTAAGAGGTCGTATTCTCTAAATAATTTAAAATTTATTATAATGCATAAGCTAAAATGTTTTAAGAAATTGTTTTTTTTTTTCTTTTGGCCAACACGTCATGAAACTCTACAATTTTTATTGAAATTTATTTATGTAGTTAGTTAGTGAATGCTAAAATTGATTCTAAAATGATATTGCAAAGAATTTGTGAAAATGAAATAAAAATAATTGATTATTTACTATAAAAATATTTTAATAACAAATAATTATAACTAAATTAATAGATATAAAAATTAAATGCATGATTTTGAAGTTAAAAAAGATTATAAAACAAATTAAATGTAATGGCTAAAATAATTTAAATTAATACTAATTTCATAAAGATTTGATCTTCCATCCATTTTAATTTTGGTAATTTATAAAAATTTTAAATATTTTTAAATTTCAAATATAAAAATTTAGCTTATTTTGAATTTAAGTTTTGAAATATAAATGAACATAATAATAATCTTCATGTAGACATATATGTATCATGGGTGGATGCTAATAGGAGCTAGAAGGGCGCAAAAAATTTATAAACCTAATAGTATATATAAATATCTATAGTAAATAAATTTAAATTGGTCTCTTTAAACTAAAATTATTTATTTTATTTTATTTTTTGTGATCTTATAATCTAATTTTATTTGTTGCAATTTAAGGGAGTTAAAATTATATTACTATTTATCTATTTATTGTAAATCATTACTTATAAAACCTTAAAATCAATAGGCTTATCACAATGGTTAAATTACTATTATGTAAATTTAATAAAAATTAAATTAACTTTATAACTTTTTTAACAAGATTTCAAGTCTTTAACCAACTTTGAAACATATTTTTACTTTTTCTTTTGGCTAATTACAATTTTTTTTTATCACATGGTTCTCTACTTACAATTCTATCACAAATCTTTTTCTTTGTTGTCATGCAATATTTTGGATACAAAAATAAGAATTAAAGCATTTTATAAAAGCTTAAAAAGCATATTAATTTCTAATATAAAAGTTTCCATTTTATTCTTTTAATGATATATTTTATCTTCTCGTTTCAAAGAAAAATATATTGTTTAGTAACTTGTTTATTTATTTATTTTACAAAAAGTTACTCATAATTTTAAATAAAATTATTATTTATTCGATGTGTTATGTTTATTTATATTTTTATATTTTTATGAAAAATTATGATAATATAATATATATATATATATATATATTTATAATAAGATGCATCATGTCTGCTAAGACTTGTCACAAGCTTAAATGTTTCTTTCTTTGATGTTTCACACAAGGAGGTTTGTCACAAACTTGAATATTTCATCCTCCTCGACTTCTATAACATTGTGTTTGGCAAGAAAAAAAGAGTTTTCTTTTTATCATAGTACGTGTTGTATTTCAAAAATTTATTTCCCAATATATTATTATACTTTCAAGCCTTTTTCTTAATTATAAATTTTTTTCACCATATCATCGTCCTATCATATTAGACATAGTTGTATTCTAGGCTTCTCTCTATCTTCTTTTTATTCATTCTCCATCTCTTTAATTCTTTTTTTCCATATATTAAGTTTTGATATAAAATATAAAATATTTTGATTTTTTTTTACACACGAATATAGATATCTAATTTTGTCAAGATAATTCGATCATATTTAATTTTAACTTTGATTAAACTAAATTGATTTGAATTGATTTGAACATGTTAACTAATTAAGCTCGTTTGAGTTTTACTTCGACCTACCATTTTTGGATTATTTTACATGGGTAGAGATTCAATTTAGTTCAATGTTGGGTCAATTAAACATAAAGACCCGATAAAAGCCCAAATATTTTGTTAAAGGGGGCCAAAATCTAATTAAGGGTCCAACTTCAATTTTAAGACCCAATGATATTTTTAAACCTAAAACATTTTTCATTTTTATTTTAATTTCATCAATGTTACCATTTTTTTTAATTTTTTTACCATCAAAGACATGAATTACATCTCTCATCTCCACCTTAGTACTTAGCCCCCATTCACTATAAGCCACCATGGCAGTTGAATTTCAGCCACTAAAGAACTTTTTCTTATCTAGCATCTCCTTCTCCTTCCTGGTCCTTGGGGTTTGTCTATAGTAAGATCGCAATATAGTGGCTTTAAAATCAAGTTATGAGATATTATGATATCTCATAATATATCATGATAAATTATTAAAATAATATAATTTTTTATAAAAAAGTTAACAGCTAAACAATAAAAAAGTATGTATAATTTTATTTAATTTATTAATTTAATAAATAAAAATGATATATTTTTTAATTTTAGAATATCAATTTATTTTACGAAATCAAATTTATTAATTATGTTTAATAATATATTGTTATGCTTTTCTTTTCATTATATTTACAATTATTAAAACTCTTTTTGGGATAAAACATTTCAAACACATTTTATGTCTAATAATATGAAATTTACAATTATTCTCATCTTTTTATGTTAATAATTTTTTATTTAAAATCTTTTAATTTAAAAATATTAATTTTTTACATTGTCAAGTTAATTATTTGCTTTACTTTAATTTTTTGTTATACTTGTTCTTACTTTCTGTTTTGTTTAGAATTATCATAATTTTTTTTTAAGGTGTTACGATGGTTCTAGCCCATTTTTACATTAAATAATATTAATTTTACGATTATTCTCACTTTTTACATTAACACTTTCTTTTTTGTATAGAATTACTTTTTACTTATAATAATAATTTTTATGTTATCAATTTAATTATTTACATTATAATAATATGTTTTTACACTTGTTCTTATATTTTATTACGTTTAAAATTATCATGACTTTTATTTTAAGGTGTAGCTACACTTCTAATACATTTTTATGCCAAATGATACAAATTTTACGATTATTTTTACATTTTTACATAAACACATTTTTTGATTGAATTACTTTTTATTTATAAGAATAATTTTTTTATGCTGCCAACTTAATTATTTATATTAGAAATATATATATATATATTATGTTTGTTCTTACATTTCATACGTTTAGGATTATCATAACTTTTTAAAGGTGTTACCATAGTTCTAACTTATTTTATGCCAATTGATATTAATTTTATAACTATTCTCACTTTTTAATGTTAACACTCTTTTTTTTTTTGTTTAGAATTATTTTTATTTATAATAATAATTTTTTTATGTTATCAACTTAATTATTGATGTTATAATAATATTTTTTTAAGGTTATTTTTACTTTTATTACGTCTAGAATTATCATAACTCTTTCTTAAGATGTTACAACACTTCTAACCCATTTTAAGTGAAATGATACAAATTTTGCAATTATTTTCATCTTTTACATAAACATTTATTTTTTGTTTAGAATTATTTTGTATTTATAATAATAATAATACTTTTTTTACGTTATCAAGTTATTTATTTACATTACAATAATTTTTTTTATATTTGTTCATACTTTTCGTTATGTTTAGAATTATCACGATTTTTTTTAGGGTGTTACAACACTTTTAACTCATTTTATGCTAAATGATATAAATTTTACGGCTATTTTCACCCTTTAATGTTATGACACTTTTAACACATTTTATGTTAGATTATACCAATTTTACGATTATTCTCATCTTTTTATTTTAATACTTATTTTTTGGTTTATATTTTTTTTATTTATAATAATAATTTTTTATATTGTCAAATTAATTATTTACGTTATAATAAAATTTTTTATGTTTGTTCTTACCTTTGATTATATTAAGAATCATCATAACTTTTTCTTAAGTTTTACAATACTTCAAACATATTTTATGCCAAATTATACCAAGTTTACTATTATTTTCACATTTTTACATTAACACTTATTTTTTTTGTTTAGAATTATTTATTTATTCATAGTACTAATTTTTTTATGTTACAAATTTATTACGTTTCAATAATATTTTTTTACATTTGTTGTTATTTTTCATTATGTTTAAAATTATTATAATTTTTTGTTAAAGTGTAATGATATTTTTAACCATTTTACATCAAATAATATTAATTTTACGATCATTCTCACCGTTTTACGTTAACTCTTATTTTTTATTTAAAATTATTTTTATTTGTAATAATAATAATTTTTATATTGCCAGTATAATTACTTACGTTATATATATATATATTATGCTTATTATTATCTTTCATTACATTTAGAATTATCATAATTTTTTCTTAAATGTGTTACAACATTTCTAATCATTTTGCGTCAAATAATATCAATTTTATGATTAATCTTACCTTTTATATATTAACACTTATTTTTTTTTTGTTTAGAATTATTAGTTATTTCTAATAATTATTCTTTTATGTGCCAAAAATAATATTTATGTTACAATAATATTTTTTATGCTTGTTTCTACTTTTTATTACGTTTAGAATTACCACTACTCTTTATTAGGGTATTACGACACTTCTAATCTAATTTACACCAAATGACACTAATTTTATAACTATTCTTATATTTTTACGTTATGACAATTCTAACATACTTTATGACAAATGATTTCAATTTTATAATTATTCTCATATTTTTACGTTAACATGCATTTTTTTTTTGTTTAGAATTTTTTTTATTTATAATAATAAATTTTTTATGTTATTAATTTAATTATTTATGTTACAATAAAATCTTTTACTTGTTCTTACCTTTTATTATATTTAGAATTATTATAATTTTTTCTTAATATATTATGACACTTCTAATATATTTTACGCAAAATGATGCAAATTTTATGATTATTCTCACATTTTTATGTTAATACTTATTTTTTTATTTAGAATTATTTTTTATTTATAATACTAATTTTATGATTATTCTCACAATTTATGTTAACTTTTATTTTTTTATTTGTAATACTTTTTTATATTGTCAACTTAATTATTTATATTACAATAATAACTTTTTATAATTGTTATTATTTTTCATTACGTTTAGAATTATCAAAACTTTTTGATAGGGTGCTATGATACTTCTATCTCATTTTATGTCATATGACATTAATTTTATGATTATTCTCACATTTTTATGTTATAATACTTTTAATATATTTTACACTAAATGATATCAATTTTATGATTATTATAATTTTTTTATGTTAATATTTATTTATCGGTTCAGAATTATTTTTTGGGTTTAGAATAATAGATGAAATTCCAAAAGACCTTAAAAAAAAAGAAGAAAAAGTTGATAAAAAAAGTAGAAGTCGGTAAAAAAAAAACATAAAAGAAAGAAAAAGCTCAAGGAAAAAAAAAGAAGAAGCCATAAAAAGATAATCAAAAGAAAAAATTCGTAACAATTTTAAAATTATTCTTATTTTATTTAATAAATAATATTTAATATTAATTAATTAAAATTAAGTTAACATGTTAATAGGTAATTAATTATTTTTACAATTAAAAAATATCAATGATTTATATTAATTCTTATATATATCTAAGGATTAATATTCAATGACCTTATAATAAGATCAAAAATTTTAAACTTATTGTAGAAGTTCCCCTGGTCCTTACAATGATTTCAATGGTAGATAAAATTCAGCCAAAGAATCAAGAAAAGAGGAGGATTCTTAGCAAAAGGAATACTTTGCCAAAAATCCCAATCACCACCACCGAAACCCGTCACCACCCGACGTCCAAAACTCAACTATACCACCTAAACACTACCATTACACCCCAAACTGCCATAACAACTTAGCCAATTTCCTACATTGCCTTTATAGACCTCAGACCCCCATGAGTCATCAAAATACTAGATTTCTATGGATATCATTTTTGTCCCTTGAATTGGAAGAAATTCAAATTCTTATGGTTAGGGAATAAAATATTTTCAAAAATAAATAAATCATAATGATTTTTGTCTTTGTTTTCATTCATTTTTTTTATGTCTTACAATGGATTCATCAAAATTCTTTTTATCAATATAGATTTTTTTGTCACAAAAAAACCACCCCTCCTTTAAATACTCAAACCTATCAAGCAACCAAATTTATAAAAAAAAAAAAAAAAAAAACCTCATTCCTCACCAAGTGAGTGACGAAGCAACGGTCAAACACAAACAAAGAAGGAGACAAGAAAAAAAAAAGCTAGCGACAGTGACAGGATGGCAGCTTGCGACATTGTAGGCTTTTGGATGATCGGGAACAGTGGAAATGAAGAGCACGAGAAAGCCAGCAACATATCAAAATTACAAAAGGATTGAACAGCGGGGAGAGGGTAATACGAGGATTTAAAATGTCAGGTTAAAATATCGTAATTATGACCAAGAATTCAAATTACGATCGTAGATATGTTTTTTTGTTACATTACGTTTATCATAATTATGTATATAACGAAAATTATTACGATTATCAAGGTCGTAAATTTTTTTTAATTTTTCATAATTTACTATAAAATATAATAATTATAATTATAATAATAAAAATAGTACTTATAAATTTTAAAATAATTTATGATATTTTAATTTTTATTTATTCAGAATGAAAATGCATATTATAAGTGTTTTTCTTTATTCTACGCATGAAGTTCAAAGATATAAATATTATAAATTCATCTGATGGAAAAAATATATCTTATACGAAGTTAATAAAGATTATAATTAATTTAATTAAAAAATTAGTGATGAATATTTTAGATATTTTTGTAATAAATGTTTATTGGGGGAAGATGATAAACTATCTGATTGTCTATGGATAAATATACTTTACTATTAGATCAAATTTTTAAGTGCAACATTTTAAATAACTAAATTAAATCAAAATAATATAATAGTAGCAAATTAATCTTTATTAACTAATAAAAATATACAATTAACAATAACATTAATAGTATTAAAATTATTTAAAAAACTACTAATTACTTTTAAATGATGGTAAATAAAAATAAATTCACTAATTAATAGCTCACATTCCCCTTAAATTTTCATCAAAATCAATAAAATTTTTTTCTAAAATATCCAATTTCTCACCAAATCATTTGTTTTTTCCTTTCCATATTTTCACCTAAATAAGAAAAAGTAAAATACAACGTACTTTTAAATATCACATGTACTTAAATTTTAAGTTAGGAAAATAAAAATACTATAATTGGCTAATTTGGTTCAGCTTAACCCAAACCCACCAAACCTTTTCCACATCCATATATTCTTCAAATTTAACAATTTAAATCTATCAGTATCATACCCTGTTGCTCACTCTCTTTCTCTAAAAATCGACAGGCATATTCCATGCTTCCTCTATCTTCTAACCTCTTTTAAGTTCTATCCACGCTATCTTTGTCTTCTTTCTCAGCCTAAGTCACCGGCGACACTACTATTGAACCCAAGCTTCTCATCTTCCCATTTTGGCAGTTAAAAAATGTTTTGCTTCTTCTCAACTCTCAAGGTCTGAGATAGTTATTGATTGACTTCAACAACATGTTCTTTGAGCTTTATTGAGGTTTGTATTTGCTGATTGAATAATAAATTTAAAGGTTTTTCTTGTTTAGAATGTGATTTTTTATATGAAATTCTTTAATTATTGAAAAAGAATAAGTTTTTGAATTACATTTTGAACTGAAAATGATGATTACGGCTATAACGTCCTACAAAACAATAATAAGGAAGGCAAACTCACTTTTCTCCCAGTGAAAGAAGTGAAATAAGCAAGCAAAGAACCCAACTAAGCGATTCTCCTTGACCTGACAAAAAAAGAAAGGAACTAACGGGCTTTGCATTGAGCACAGCTTTCCCTTTTCAGGAAACAAGAAGAAATGAAGAGGAAAGTCCTAGCTTTTCTACGAGCTCATGCCAAAATCTCTCTGAAATCTAGAACGAAAAGAAGGACCTACCTATTGGGGCTAGGAAGCACCCCATCCGACCGAAATTGATCGGCTGTAACGGCTACTTGAGGTCGTTATGATTGTGAATTTCATTCACAACCCAATTTTGAGTATGTAACGGTGGTGGAGGCTACCGAAACCAAGAAATAACGGCCACAATGCCGCTACACAACTGCTATTTGAAACCCTGATTATGACTTTAAAGGTAATTTTACGAAAATCTAAGTCTGAATCTATGACAATGGCGTTGAGAGGGACATTTGGTGGAAATTTAGGAAAGATATGACTCCAACTGTCAACGGCGCCAACGATTGGAGTGACGGCCAAAGATTGGCTTAGAGAGAGAGTAGGAGGGAAGAGGAAAGGATAAGAAAAAAGAAAAAGAAAAAAAAGTAGGAGAAATGGGTCAATTTCAACTCGATTATTGCTGTTCGAACCAAGTTGAGTCCATATATCAAGTTCTGATATAAAATAAAAAATAAAAAATATTTTGATTTTTTTTTACACGCCAAACATCTCTTTCTTCTCCATTATAAAAAAAACCCCAACCAAGAGAACCATCTTAAAACTTAATCATCAAACAATAACAATCTCCAAAATACAAACCAACTAATAAAACAAAAGTTTAAACCCAAGTAACTTATAAAAAGTTGTAAGAGTGAAGGATTTAGTAACATATTAAAATTCCCAACTAACTTCAATTGATTCCTAAGATTAGGTGGTGCCCAAATAAGAAGAAATGAGTGAATGGAATTTATTGACAAAAAAATTTCTCTTCATATCCTCATGACAACACTGATGAAACCTTTCACGTCACTCTTTCAATTTGAGCAAACCTTCATATTTATCGTGTCCATACCAAAGTAGCATATTTGATTAAAATTTTGAAGATTGTGTTGTGGAATTACGTATATGTACTCGTAATTCTTTTATCTATATACAGTTATATTTTTCATTGAAAGTGTTGAGAGTGAAACATTTTGCAGACCCCTTAATTGCATCTTGAAAATGGATAAAAGAAGAAAGGTTTGATGAGAAATTAACATGTTTGTCTGGATTTTAACTTTCTGTTTTGCTTTTTAGAATTAAACAAAAATATGATGTGGCAAAAAAGTTGGAAATTAAAAAATAAATTTAGAAATATAATTTCTTGAGAAATAAGATTTTAAGTTAATTAAACTAATAAAAGAAAATAAAAGTGAGAAAAAAAGTCCAGAAAAGAAAAAAAATAAGAAAAAGAAGGAAATTAGTCTTTTTTTTAGAAAGATTAGAATCGAATAAGAAACAAAAATGCAAATTCTATCTATTTTTTATTACCCAAAATATCTTTTCAATCATTTTAATTCTTTCCTTTTATATTTCTTACCAAAATATAGTATAAGAGTTATGAGCCTTAGGCTGTGCAAGACATGCCATAACTCCAATTTTAGGGAAGGTGAATGAAAATTTTTTAATATAATATATGAGATTCTCATGTATTAAAAAATGTATATGAAATGAGTAAAAAAAATTATATGAAATATCAAATAAAAATAATGAAATAGTCATCAACCTCTAAAAAAGTAGCCCAAAAAATACATTGAATTATATCTCTATGTGGGTCACAGACAAAAAAAAATGGGAGGTATTTATTTATATTATTATAATTTTAAATTTTTTTTGAATTTTTAATTAAATTATATCTCTATGTGAGTCACAGACAAAATAACAAAAATTGAAGGTATTTATTTATATTATTATAATTTTTGCATTTTTAAATTTTTAATTAAAATTGAATTCATAATTTATTTGAATTAAACTAATATATTTAATTTACAATTTTAATAAAAAATTAAAAAAAATTGTAAGAGTTATCCTTCCTATATGCGGGGCATGGGCACAAGAAAAAAAAAAAAAAAAAAAAAAAACCTCTAGCCACTCAAAGCCCTGCGCCGTAATATTTTCTTGTGAAAATTGGAATGTTTCATTGTATCAAAAGTGGGGCTTGCAGCAGGCCGGTACTCAGGCACCAACCTCCCCGACTTGTATCGCACCCCACAAGCGTTGCACAGCGTCTTAGGCCCCAGTGGCCCCATCCTCCATTGCGGAGTGTTTTCGGCGAGACAGTGACTGCACTTTCGCCTCACATACGGATTCCATTCAGCGACGTCAACAACGGCTTCTAATTTATTGTCGGGTATTGTAGTAGAATCCATCTCCTGCTTTATAGACCAATAGCCACGCTTGCCCTCACGCTTACCCCTTTGTTTCTTGTTGGTGAAAGCAATTGTTTGTTCATTTTCAGGAGTCTTCAGTTCTGGCACCTCGTAGGAATTTGCTGAAGCAGAAGAGAAGGATTCGTGTTCTGGGGTTAGGGAAAAGCCATCAAGAGAGATGATTTCATCAGTAAAATCAGGGAACCAGTCTATGTCCTCCAAGGAGTCTTGTGGCACGCAAAGCTGACTCTCCGATCCCGAAAACCCTTCATTGGTTGGAACTGGCAGTGAAATGTTATTATTTTCATTATTATTACAAGTACTGAGGTCTTCAACAGCCATTGAATTGCAGAAAGAAACAAAGCGACAAGTCAAAAGAAAATTTTTAGTGTTTTTTCGGAAACAAAGCAAAGCATTCAACAGGGTTAATTGATTGCTGTTATATTTGCATTTGTATTTAAAGAGGAAGTGAGAAGCCATACAAGTTAATGTAATTAATACCATATTAAAATATAATTTCGTAAAATTTTGAGGGATAATTTTTCTCAGTGATTAAGTTAATTAAGAAGAAGAAAAATAAAGACCCACTTGTGCTTTCCAGGAAGGTGCAAATTTCGGTGTTTAAGGTTAATAGGAATTAAACTTTGTCTACATGCAGCGTACGTATTTCAATAAATTTTTTACCATAATCGGGTCCTATATTCCGTGTCTACACCAATATTGACAACTGCGAAATTTAATTATTATTATTAAGTTTAATAAAAAAAAAAAAAAAACACCATTAGTCTAATATAAGGCTTAATTAATAATTAGATACATGAACTATACCATTATAGAAGGAGAAATTTTTTATCAATTAAACGATGGTACATGTCCTTTAAATATTTTTTTAAAGGTGCATTTTCTTTATCAATTTTTTTTAAACGATGGTGCATTTTCTTTTTAATTTTTTTAATTATAATTAGTTACGAATTAAAATTTTTAAGTATTACTAAATAAATTAATTAGATTTATAAAACCGTTTGACAAATCAAAATGAAACATGTAGTTCGACAAATAAAAATTTAAAATCTCTTAATTCAACCAATTAAAATTTTCCTATAAGTTATCAATTTTATCCTTAGATGAACAAAAATAATTTAAAGATAAAATTAAATTTTGATCAATCAAATTTTATTCATGAGTTATCTTCTTCATCTTTAATCAAAAGAACTTAAAGATAAAATCAAAAAGGTTAAATTCATTTAGAATTCCTTCACCTAACATTACGTGATATTATAAATAGAGAGCTCTCTAAGCTATTTGACAAACAATTTTCAGAAAAAAAATACTGAAGACAAATGGAGAAGAAATAAAATTTGAAAAATCAAATTCTCAAGAGGTTTCGTAAGTCTAATTAAAATGAATATCAAGAACATGACTAATGAAAAAGAAGACTTTCGAGAGAAAGAGTGAAAATCAACCAGGAGAGAGTGTTACGAGCAGAGGAATGAAGAACTTGGGCCAGGGAATAGTAGGCTGGAGTATGAGCCCATTTGATAATAAAACAAAGTCTATTATTTTGTATTGTGAATCGCAAATGGTGAAGGGTACAAATGATTGTAAACGGCTTTTTTCCAATTTTTATGAATGAACACTTTCACAAAATTTCGGTTCACACACACTCTCTTTTCTCTCTCTCTTGTCTCTCCTCTCACTCTATTCTTCTTCTTTTTTTTGAAAAAAAAACCATATTATTCTGCTTCTTACTTAAACATCTTTGAGCTGTTTTGCAGTTCCCATTTTGGTTTGTATTAATTGGTATCAGAGCCTCCGATTGTGGCGATGGCGGATGGTATGACCACCAGGTAGTAGAAAGAGATGGGTCAATTACAAAAGGACCTAGAAAAAGTGGAGATTAGGTTGGAAAGTTCCACTAAGGAGCATAAGACTAAGATCGTGAATTGTGCAGAAGAAATGGGTAGCATGTTTGATATAATCTAAAACAAGTTAGAGGGTTGTGATTGTGAAAAGAGTTTTGTGATTGTGAAAAAACTTTAGAAGAACCTAGAGGGGAGGAAAATGTAGTCCAGAATAAACATGTCATATCATTACATGCCTTGGTGGGTGTTGAGGGGCACAAAACTATGAGAATCCACAGTAGGATTAAGAACCAGTTGGTGGTATTCTTGGTAGTTCTGGTAGTACCCATAATTTTATTGATCAATATAAGATAAAGACATTGGGGTGCAGTACATCAACTACAGGTGGACTTAGTGTTACTGTGGCTAATGGTAATAAGTTGGTAGCCAGAAATAGATGCAGAGGACTGACTTGGGAAGCTCAGGGTTTAGTGCAGCATACTGATTTTTTATTACTTTCTTTGATGGTTTGTGAAGTAATGTTAGGCATTCAATGGCTATAGAATCTCTTAGTCCTATCTTATGGGATTTTTCTTCACTGACCATGCAGTTGGTATTGGCAAATACACGGTACACTCTCCAAGGAATAGAAGCTAACCACGTACAGTTGGCTACCAAGAGACAGTCTGCTAAACTGAACTTGATGAGCGGGAATGTCGGATTGATGATGATCACTGGGATTGGTTCTTCACAAACTCAAAATGAGTTGCACTAACCCAAGAACGAACCTGAGCTGTCTTAGGAGTTAAGAGCTTTGTTAAACAAATATTCTTTTTTTTTTTAAACTTCGACTGACTTACCACAATCAAGACCCGGATACCTTTATTGGATGAGTCCCAATCTTTTAAAATCAGACCTTATAGCTATCCCATAGTTCAAAAGAATGAAATTAAGAGAATAGTGTCAGAAATAAAGGAGGCAGGCATTATGCGGGATAGCAACAGCTTTTTTGCATCTCCTATTATGCTTGTGAAGAAGAAGGATGGGTCTTGGCAATTATGTGTGGATTATAGACAGTTAAACAAACTCACACTTATGAGTGGATTACAGACAGTTAAACAAACTCACATTTAAGGACAAATTCGCTGTTCCTTTAATAGAAGAGCTGTTAGACGAATTAGTCAATGTTTACTAGTTTTCTAAATTGGATCTTGGATCGCGCTATCATCAGATCAGGATGGATCCTACAGACATTCACAAGACTGCTTTTAGGACTCACAAGGGTATTATGAATTTTTGGTAATGCCTTTAGGGTTGACAAATGTCCCATCTACTTTTCAAAGTTTGATGAACAGCATATTCTAGCCTTCTTTAGGAAATTTGTGTTAGTAATTTTTGAGGATATCATGGTATATTCATCTAGCTGGAATGATCACCTGGCTCATTTGCAACAAGTATTTGAAGTGCTGGTCAAAAATCAAGTTTTTGTTAAGCTTTCCAAGTATGATTTTGGTGCTACACAAATTGAGTATCTGGAACATATTATCAGCAGTGATGGAGTTGCCATGGACAACAAAAAGGTGGAATGTGTTAAGGATTGGCCTATACCTAATAATGTCAAGGAGTTAAGAAGGTTTTTAGGGCTAACAGGTTACTACCGCAGGTTCATACAAGGATATGGGGCTATTGCCAAGCCATTTACTGATCTATTAAAGAAACATTCTTTCAGTTGGAATGAGTCAGCTACTGTAGCTTCTGAACAACTTAAGCAAGCTGTAATGACAGCTTCTGTTTTAGCATTACCAGACTTTAATGCTACTTTTATTATTGAGTCTGATGCTTCAAGTTGTGGGATATGTGCTGTTTTCAACCAGAAGAGGAGGCCTATTGCTTATTTTAGTAAGGCTTTAACTCCTAGACATCAAGCATTGTCAGTATATGAAAAAGAGATGCTGGCTACTTTAACTGTTGTTAAAAAATGGAGTCCTTATCTCATTGGAAGACATTTCCATATTAAAACATATCATCAAAATCTCAAATTTTTTCTTGAAAAAAAAACTAACACACTTGCACAGAAACTTTGGGGGGTAAAAATGATGGGATTTGATTATGAACATGGTTTACAAAAAAAGGTCTGCAAATATGGCAGCTGATGCTCTTTCAAGGAAACCCTCAGCCATGTTGTATGCTATTTCTTTTGTGGGTATTAAACTAATGACTAGAATCAAACAATCTTGGTTAAAAGACCTTACTCTAATACATTCGCTGCATAAGATTAAAAGTAAGCCAGAAAATTTTCCTAAGCGCAGTTGGAATGTCGATTAGCTAAAGAGGAAAGGAAAGCTAAAGGTGGGGGCTGACATGGTACTCAGGTAGGATTTATTGAAACGTTTCCACAACTCTGTGGATGGTTGAGCATTTTGGAGTAAAGGCAATTATGAGGAGACTAGCCAGCATTGTTTATTAGAAGGGGTTTAAAAAGCAGTCAGATAGTTTATTCGAAAGTGCACCATTTGTCAGCAATACAAGTATGAAACTACTGCCTACCCTGGTTTACTACAACCTCTCCCAATTCCTGACAAAATCTGGTCTGATATTTCAATGGATTTCATAGAACGACTTCCAAAATCATTTGGGAATGATGTAATTATGGTGGTCGTAGACAGGCTCTATCAATACTCCCATCTTATCTGTTTTTCTCATCTTTATAATGCTGCTGTAGTAGCCTAAGCTTATCTGAACAATGTGTACAAGTTGCATGGAGTACCTAACACTATTGCCATTGACAGAGACATGATTTTCACAAGTTCTTTTTTGGAAGGAACTGTTCAAGTTTTTTGGAGGCTACATTGAAGATGTCCACTACATATCACCCTCAAACTGATGGGCAAACTGAAGTGGTGAATAGGTGTTTGGAAATATATTTACATTGTATGACAAGAGAAAGACCAAAACACTGGTCCAAATGGATTTCACTGGCGGAATGGTGCTATAACACCAATTATCATACTTCTATTCAGACAAATCTATATGAGGTAGTTTATGGACAACCTGCCTCAGTCCATAGACCATACTTTGCTTGGAGATTCTAGAGTAGAAGCTGTTGATAGAAGTTTTCAAGCAAGGGAGGCTACAATTAAGTTGTTGAAGTTTCATTTAGATAGAGTTAAGAACCGGATGAAGCAACAACCTGATAGACAGAGAGTTAACAGGCAATTGGAGATTGGTGATATGGTTTATGTTAAGCTTCAACCATACAGACAAAAATCAGTTGTTAACAGTTCATGCTTGAAATATATGCTAGATATTTTAGACCTTACAAGGTTTTGGAAAAACTTAGACCAGTGGCATACAGATTGGAGCTTCCTACAGATGCCATGCTCACAGCTAAAGAAACACATTAGAAAGGTGACTATGTCACGGTCGATACTTAAGTTCCGAACCCGCGCGACTCCGGGATTCAGGCATTCACCCTTCCGACGTCTCGGATCAGTCTTCTTACCACGGTTCACACCCTTGTGAGGTATTATCCGCTTTAGCCTCACGGTTTTGTCCTACAAAAAGACCCTCATAAGGCGGAGGTGGTGTGAACCTTTTTATACCCCAGGGACCTTCCTATTATGTTCGATGTAGGATTCAGGACTCTTTCTTAGGTCCGTGACATTCTCTCGGGCTGACTTTGATACCACTTGTCACGGGTCGAGACTCAAGCTCCGAACCCGTACGGCTCCGGGACCTGGGCATTCACCCTTTCGACGTCTCGGATCAGCCTTCCTATTACGGTTCACACCCTTGTGAGGTATTGTCCGCTTTGGCTTCCTGATCTCACGATTTTGCTCTGCAAAAGGCGCCTCACAAGATGAAAATGGTGTGAACCCTTTTATACCCCAGGGACCTTTCTATTATGTTCGATGTGAGATTCATGACTCTTTTTTAGATCCGTGACACCTACACAATCCTATCTTCCCTGGATGGACACAAAGGGAGTATCGGCTAAGGAACCAATGGCTATTCTAGACAGGAGGTTAAGCAAGAAGAAAGGGAAGGCAATCACTGCAGTATTAGTGCATTGGTCTAACAGTTTTCCAGAGGATGCAACGTTGAAATTCTTACATGAGTCGTAACACAAGTTTCCTTCTTTTAATCCTTGAGGCCAATGATTGTTTCCAAGAGAAGGTAGTGTTACAAGTGAGAGGAATGAAGAACTTGGGCCAGGGAGTTAGTGGTAATAGGAGCATAAGCCCATTTGTTGAATAAAACAAAGTTTGTTATTTTGAATTGCGAAACCGCAGATAACGAAGGTTAGAAATGATTGCAACAGGTTGTTTTCACATTCATGAATGAACATACGCGAAATTCTTGGTTCACATACCCTTTCTCTTCTCTCTCTCTCTCTCTCTCCCATGTCTCTTTTCTCTCTGTTCGTCTGCTTTCTGGAAAAAACTATATTATTTTGTTTCTTAGAGCTCTCACAAATTCAAAAGGAGAATCTGTAAACCAAATTCCAAATATTCGTAAAAAGAGACCAAATTTAAAAAATCCTTAAATTGGGACCAAATTTCAATCTTAAATTGAAACCAAATTCCAAGAATCCCTAAATTGAGAACAAATTCCAAAAATAATTAAATTGTGACTAAATTTAAAAAATTCCTAAATTGTAACCTAATTCCAAGAATCTTTAAATTGGAAACAAATTCCAAGATTTCCAAGACTCTGAATTTTGGATTCAAATTTCAAGATTTCAAGGAAATCCCAAATTTTAGATTTAAATTTATTCAATTCAGTGATTCATAATTTTTAAGAGAAGAAGGTTTTGAAACTCAAAACCTTTCCAAAAGTCTCAACAATGAAGTTCTGAAAAATTAAAAAAAATTTGAAGTACTCAAAGAACAAAATTTTTGGCTTACCCAAATTATCAAGAAGTTGTTGGAAATATTTTCAAAATAGCGAAAGATTTTGGTTAAATATTATACTTAATCAATGGCTTGAGAAACGAAGTAAAATAGAGCTAGGATTAAAGAAATAACAGAATCGATAGGAGAAGACTAACTGTAGAAGTAGTCGATTGCCAATGGTTTCCAGTAATAGAAAGTGGTTCTGTTAAGAAATAATATTAGAGCAGTCGAATGCCCCGCTAAAGAAGCCGATTACCTTGTCTAGGACAAAGTCTTTTGTTTTTAATTAACACTAAGACAGTTAGGATGCTCAAGCAAGGCAGTCACCTGCTCTAAATCAAAAAATCATGTTTTATAATTTTGATTAGTGGTTTTCCTAGAAATGAGATATAATAAATTAAAAAATAATCTTTTACTTATAATAGATGATCAATTTCAACTTTTTAAGTTCCAATATATGCGATCTTAATTAAAAGATAAGTTTGTTGATTGAATAAACAAAATTAAAAAGTCACAATATTTGGATCAAATCTCTTTAAATAAATATGGAAGAACACATTTTTACAACTATTAAAAATAGTTTATTGTATTCTCCTTCTCGCATTTAAAATAGAGTCAAGCCTCTTAGATATTGTTTGTTTGCTATAGAAAAACTATGCCGGAGACAAAATATTTCTACTCTTTATCAAAGGTGTTTAGTAGCGTAAACACCAATTTTGATTGAAAAAATGAATGTTGTGTCAAAATAAATTTGAATCAATTTTCAATTTCATTAAGTCTGTTCAAATACCTAAATTAGGTTTAATGAATTATTTTTGTATTGGGTCATTTAAATTTTATTGAACTTTTAAATTTTTATTTATTTTCATTTTCATTTTATTATTATTATTATGTTTTCTTTTTTTCTTTTTTCCTACTCTTTATCAAAGGTGTTAAGTAGTGTAAACACCAATTTTGTTTCAAAAAGTGAATGTTGTGTCAAAAAAGTTTTAATCAATTTTCAATTTCATTCAAGTTTGTTCAAATATCTTAATTGGGTTTATCAAATTATTTTTGCATTGAGTCATTTAAATTTTATTAAACTTTTAAATCTTTATTTATTTATTTTTATTATTATTATTATTATTATTTCTTTTTTCCTTTTTTCTTATTTTCCCTTTTTTTTTCCAAAAATCTTTGGTGCCAGTCTCCATTTACCCAAGCACCCTAAAATAATCAATACCAGAAAGCCCTTCTCCACAACCATCACGACTACTTATCTTCACTACCTAAACACCAAACTTGAGACTCCCAACACATATAAAAAGCCTAACAAAATAGTCTACCACATCATTGAGGGGAACCAACAAAAATAAAAAAAAAAATTTTTAAACAAACTAAAAATAAAAAGTTATATCTAGGTGGTTTGGGATTTTCTTTTTTTGACAAAACTAGTTTAAAAAATGTGTTTAGGAGATTGAGAAGAGTGTTTTGGGATTTTTAAAAAAATTTTTAGGGTCATGAATTTAAAAAATTTTAAATTTGTCTACGATTAATTGAATTTTTTGACTAAATTTTTCAGTCATTAGAATCGGGAAAATAGGTCAGCATCAATAAAATGTTTAAATTTTTCAACTTCGATTAAAGTTTTCAATGACAACATGATGGTAATTAGCCGAAAACTAGGCTTTTACAATGGCCAATGAAGGAAAAGGGTATTTTAGAGAGAAAAGCTCGAAAAAGAGAGAGAAAGAAGAAGGAAAATTTTTTTAAAAAAAATCAAAATTTGGCCTTTTATAAACAAGTCAAAACGACATTGTTTTAGAGGTCTAGATTCGCACATCGAACAATTGATCTATGTGTTGAATTGCTCACCGATCCAACCTATTTGGTAAGTTTTTCTTTTTCTTTTTCTTTTTCTATTCTAATATATTATTTTTTTGCTTTTTTTATTATTATTTGTTTTTATTTTATATAATTATTTTAGAA